>NW_022605102.1:0-14047 GCF_008692095.1 Etheostoma spectabile | reverse complement strand
CGAATCCTCTAGCTCTGTTTCCTCCACTGTGGTTACTTGTTCACTGCCACTCTTGTTTCCCTTTGGAAAGCATTGCTTAGGAAGTGATTCTTCCCTTGCATTTGCTACACATTTGCCCAAATGCAGGGCATTGTTTTGGTGCATGCAGATTGCCACATCTTTTGCATGAAAACTTCCCTGTGACATTTTGTTGTTTATTCGTTTTTTTCAATTTCTAATTTCTGCATTTGTTTTACTGGAGCTACGGCACTGTTGCACCTCCTGTTCCTTCTGTGCACTGAATGTTTTTGCATGCAGCTTAGCCAGCTCACTCGCATTGCCAATTTTAATAGCCTCACCAACTTTAATTCAGGCTCTCTCAGTAACCTCTCTCTCTCACTTTTTTTGTCGTGCACCTCCGAACACTATTTGGTCACGAATCATTGAGTCTTTCAATCTCCGAAGTTACACGTTCTTGCTTTCAATTTCAAGTCCGTCACAAAAGCACTCAAAACTTTCAGTTTGCGATTGCATGCGGGATCTAAACACATACCGTTCGAATGTCTCATTCCTCTTTGGTGAACAGTGGTCATCAAACTTTTCCACAACTTTGTCAAACTGTTCCTTGTGATCCTTTCAGCAAACACAACGATTAAACACCTCCACAGCCTGAGGTCCCGCGACAGTGAGAAGCAGTGCTATTTTCCGCTCGCGTCGGGCTTTGTGTCCAGTCCCAGTGCTTGCAGGTACAAGTTGAATCGTTGCTTAACGTTCGCCATTCACAGTCCACATTTCCCGTCCAGTTCAGAGGTTCAGGCGGTTTCACACTTTCCATGACTTCTGTCGGACCACTCCTGGTACCATGTAATGTTTCTTATCTTAATAAAGAAACTTGGGTTCGTCACGAAACTTATTTATTAGCACAACGAGTCCAGAGGAACAGATACACCGTCATATTTGCTTCTTCTTCTGATGACATTCAATGCACCGACCACACATCTCTGAGGGTACATCATATCTGCAGCCATCTGGTGGCAGGAGGTAAAACTACAACTCTTTAACTTATCACTACACCTTGTATCGTGGCAAGTCGCTCACCGTGGCAGAATTTAATCCAAAGTAGTTTGTCTTCCAACGACGGACACAGAACGTGACCACGGGAGTAGAGGGGACATGTGTGCGTATCAGTTAAAATGTAAATATGACAAAATTACAATCACCAAAATCAAACATATGTGATAACAAGTGTATATGATTCAAATGCACTTTTTTATTGCCAAATTGCATAACTATTTACGTAACTTACACTGTGTTTTAAGAATGACCCCCCCCTAACTTCTCATTTGGTATCAACCAAGCCAATGCCAGTCAGAGCCCGCCACGAAGTGACACTTTCTCCTGTTTCACGGGCTGTTGGATGGCTGCAGGTTTTGATTGTACATCACGCTCTCGTTGTGCTACATTTAGTTTGCAAGTATATTATTTTTTTGGCCATGCTGTGTTAGCAATTCATGATTTTGCATTAGTGTAGATTTTTATTGGGCTGAACATTAACCGTCAGCTTTCATTAGCTAGCTAGCACTTTTTTGGACTAACATCATGGCTGCTGGAGTGTGTTATTTGCTTCGTTTTTGTTGCCTTAACATTAAAGTCTCTATTGAGCCATATTAACACAGCACATAGTCGAAACCCAGATTTCCGTGTTATATGCGGAATTGATGGATGTACCGAAGAACAGAGTATACAACTCCTTCTACTACCATATCAGACGGACACATGCTATGTATCTGCTACTACTGGGCACCCACCCGCCAAATGGATGACAGTCACTACATCTGAGCCATCTAGGGTTGGAGGAGAACATTTTGATATACCAATTTTTTTTGACTGTGCCACTCAAACAAGAGGGATGCAAAGGACCAGCAGTGAAGTGAGCACAAGTTTCAGCCGAAATGAAACGTCTCTGCTAGAGCTTGAGGATTCTGAGAGTCAATATACTGATCATCAGGTAAGCTTTCACTTTGACTATCTTGCATATTATAATAAAACAATATTAATTACATTGTGGTAATTTTTTAGTACTGTATGTTAATGCAGCATTAGACTGTTAACACAAACCCGTCACTTCTCATTTAAAAAAAAAATGAAATACTTATGTATAGAAGGAAAAACTGAAATATATAACACGTTAGTCAGCAAGTCTGAACTCTTATTGTATATTAACATGTCTTTACAGGAATGTGCTGGTGCATCACCTGAGGCTCTTACCAGACTGCAGCAGCATTTGTCATCAATGTCCGGGAACAATGCCACCTGTCCCAGGTATTACCCTAACCCAGAACTACAAAGAGATTTTATTTGCACACTCTTAAAACTGCTGGGTTAAAAATAACCCAACTTGGGTCATATTGGTAACCAAGTGCTGGGTCAAATATGGACCGAGCCAACGCTGGGTTGATTTGACCCAGCAGGGTTGGGTTATGGTTCTGACCCAGCATGTTGGGTTATATGTTCTACCCAACAATTGGTTAAAATTACCATTTTGTTGGGTTAAAACAACCTAAAATGGGTTAGAAAAAATATAACCATATTCTGGGTTATTTGCATTTTTTTTTCTCACTTGATTTTTGCATTAAGAAATGTATTGATGAAATTATGAAATAATCAAAAACATCCCAGCATTTGTTTTATTGTGTCAATATATTTCACTTAAGACAAAATTCAACATTACAATTCATTTCAGTTAACATTAAAAGTATAACAGAATACAAATGTAATTTTACATTTTTAAATTAAAAACATGTGATGATCACTATTACATCACTAAATATACAAAAAAGTCACAATTTCATTGAACTTTCAAACCAACTTTTACATTTTAAAGAGTCCACACATACACACTTGATAAATAACATCCATGTCTGAGTGAGATCTGGTTTCGCAAAACACTGCTCAACAGACACTAGTTGACCACAATGTCCAAAAGAACTACTTCCTGTCCCTGTTCTACAGGTAACTAATGAGATGTCTCTCTGGAGATAAAACAGAGACCTAAACACACAGGGTGAAAACAGGATCTGCAGCAATGTGCAGTACAACAACAATATGGTGTTTTTAGAAAATGAAACCATGGAACCTATTCTGGTAAAACACAAAAATACAATTAAAAACCTGAAAATGACAATAGTATATGGGCGTTTTAACACTCACCGTGTGCCATAAAAACTACATAGTAGCAATCTGAGCTCGCATTAATTTGACAGCGTTTGATTCGTGTCCTGGTATCTGAAACACAGTGGTCTGGATGAACTCCCAAACTGTAGCACAAGGTTTTGGGAAACCGACATCAAACACAAAAAACGCCTTGAAACAGACGTCCACAGCAGCCAAAAGAGACGGCTGCTCCAACGCTGCCCCATTCACAATGATGAAAGCTTGAGAGCACTGATGTCCTTCCCCCAGCATTAGAACGTATGGGGGCTCTGTGCTGGATCTCATCAGGTAGTCGGCCATGTTGGTTGCAATCTGAGCAAAAAACAAACAAAAAGAATGAATGAATACAAATATATATTCTTAATAAGCCTTGGTAGCCTAGCCTAGTCAATAAAAGACATATCAACATGAAACAGAACGCAAGGAAACTAGATTAATCTGATATAGACCTCATTATATGAGCTGATATCCAATAATCACATTACTGGATATGAAAACAGTAAAGGCTGCTTTGGATGTGACGGATATTAAAAGAGACGTCTGAACTCACAGGCTGGACATGGATGAAGGCCCGGCGTGTCTCCAGGCTGCTGGGACGGACAACTCTTTTCCCCAGTCTGTACGGTGCAGCTGAGTAGAACCGGCAGCAGCTGCAGGGCTATATCGCCTTGTTTGTCTGTAACAATTATAAAAATGCAAAAAATTAAATGCATGCAATATTAAACATCCGTAACTAACCTGTGCAGCATAGATTTGGACAATTTTTTTTTTGTGAATTCATAAAGGTCCAATCAACTATGCCGGGCTGATTTAGCACCAGGTCTCCAAAGCTGACTGGACTGTGAACTAGAGGACGACAATGGGACTAGAGCTGCACAATAATTGCAATTTTATGGAAAATCGTATCATGAACTAGGGGGGCGCAATATTTGTTAAAGGCAAAATATGTGTCAAACCGTTGTAAAATAAAGTACTGTGGTGCTCCCGGCATACTGATTGTATCCTACAGTCTAAAAATTAAACAAAATATTTGTTTGGTACCTCAAAAAGAAACAACACTTCAATTTTTTTTTCTTCAATGAAAATGAAAGTAATTATACAATTCTCTGATATCGTTAGTCATATCGCAACCGCAACATAAGTCAAAATGATCGCAATTATATTTTCCTAAAATCATGCAGCTATAATTATAACCCAACACAAATCTGGAGTCCACCAATAGGCTGCTAGTCCTGCAAGGACGTCAATAGGTTTTATAAGAAAACACAGAACGCACATAGAGCATCCAGTTAAACACCTTTTTAACACCCCCCCCCCCCCCCCCCCCCCCCCTCTGTCCTTACGGGACAATCAACTGGAACTGACATAGAATTGGATTCAGTGCGTCAAAATACTGGAAAAGCCATTTCCCAACCCTAACCACCATCAGGTATATAAAGGTGTTAACAAGATCTTTTTTAAATGTAAATACCTCCTGAGAGCGAATCTATGTTGGCGAGAAGGTCAGCTGTCTTCTCTCTCTTGGTCATGCAGATGATCTTGGCTGAGAACAGAGGGTTCTGGTTCTCAGTCAGTCTCCCAGAGGACTCCGGATGCAATACTGAGAAATCTAAGTACAGTAGAAGGCAAAGACGCAAAAGAATATGTAAGACACAATGACTGGTTTTAAGTGATTTTGTAAGATAGTAGCTCACCATGCCTGGAGTGTCCACTAAGCGTGGGACCTCTGTGATGATGTCCAGCAGTGATGTGGTCCCATTAGATAATGTCCAGCAGTGATGTGGTCCCATTACAGCAGTGATGTGGTCCCATTAGGATCCACGGGGCCCGACGGAGAGCAGGCTCCAACATGTGTTGGCCGACCTGGGACTGGATTATTTTTCAGCTGCTCCGTCAACTGGATGGCCCGCTCTGGAGTTATAGTATGTAGAAATTAATAAGTTATACCAAGTTGTGACATATTAAGACATCTCCTTTTTGAATCGGGTGGGCCGGTTTCCCATACGAGGATCAAGTTTAGCCCTGGACTATAAACAAAATGAAGAGTTACGTAAAGAGTTGAATCTCTAGATATGAAACTGGCTCCTACAGTTGAAGAAAGAAGTACGTTACAAACAGGGTAGAGGACAAGTCAAATTCACTTCTAAATGGAGGAGCAAGACGTATTGCTGTAGGCTACCTGGCAAAATGACCCGGGTGTGTTGTGGCACTTGTGATGTTAAATGTACCCGTCTGCCAGAGTGGAGCCTTTTTCTGACATTGCGGAGACGCTCTTCCAGAAAGCCTGTTGCGGGTTTATGACTTCTCCCTGGGGTGAACCATGCATCCTAAAGTTTAGAAGTAAACACAAATGATTTAAAAAAATAAAAATAAAAAATTCAAACACTTTAGGTAATAACTAGTCAGAAGCAACTCTGAAATTAAGAGCTGAAGTTAACATTAGAATAAAGCTGAGCCAACAATTGATCAGCTTAGCCTTGCCTTACATGTCCAGCCTGATTCTGCACAAAAAGCTGAAACGTGGGTGTTGTGTTGTAAGGTGTAAGCCCATGATTTTTTAGGGCAACTCCCTTCACTTTACCGGCAGTATCAACACATGAAGCCACCCTGTCTTGAGAAGCTTGATGTTTTGTTGTTTAACTCACTTTGCATTATCTTTGCTATCTCTTGGTCCTCTTTCTTTTCCTCACAGCCTCACTCATACACGCTGCTCTCACTGCTCTTTTCCTTCTGCAGCCACACTGTCACTAATTTAGGGAACCTGCATACTTCTCTCCTAACAGGAGGGGGTAGCGATTACCCCCCTATCCCATGATACATTGCTTCTTGAAACCGTCACAGCCCTAGTAGAGGTTGTCACATTTGCTGTAGGTCAGTTCATTATTTGGTTAAACTTACATAGCCTGTGCCTTGACAGTCCCTCAGGCATGGAAACTGATCCACAATGGACGATGCCAGCAGAGCCTTTGCACCTGAAGATGGACTTTACAACAATATGCATTTTATTAGCATTAAACACTACCACAAAATACAATATATTGACAGTTAATTCACAGTATATAAAATTTAAATAAACCAAGATTGCACTAACTGATCCCAGATCAAAAGATGAGATAACTAGTTTAGATGCAATTCACATTAGTAAAACATTATTGTAAAATAAAAATAATCTGTGTGTAAAAAACAAAACTTACTTCTCTCCAAAGCGCTCAATTAAGTGGGACACAAAATCCGGACCATGGAACATCTTCCTTAATTGATATATGATTCTGTTCCTCAAGACCGAGAACCATGCATTTTCCATCAGTTGTCTTGTTAAGGATCTCACGGATATTCTATAAAATTATTAATGAACAGAGAAAGAAAGTATATAAATATATATGAAAATCATGACTACTGTCCCCAAATCAAAGTGAAGCTTTGAAAAAAGCTTCTCACTCAATTAAAATAGGATATTCAAGATAACCATGAACTTACAAATGTTGCTCCTTGTTCCACAGAAACTCTGTGTTGCTCTGGAGGTGATTCTGGGCTGTTGTGCCGGCAGCCGTTTCGGGGCTGGGGCATGAATCCTTAAAAGTAAATCAAAGAAATGAAAGCTTTATTACCATGTTCCATTCCATAAAATGGTATAAATTGGTTTAAATGCTTTTTTCAACATGTTTTATTGCTTAGTATACTTACTAGTTGATATAACTTTTCTACAGCAGTTTCAGGTCTGATTATAGATCATATTACTAAGATGGGTTGCAATAAATAAAGCAGCGCATGTCATAGTTCTACGCAAAGAACAGAGAACTAGAGAACATTACCAACTATATACAGTATTCCCTACATTACATTCTATGTTCAAAAAGTCTGTATTTCAACGAAATGTAATGGTGATTGTTGTTTTCGTTGTGGGACCTTACAACAGGAGGGGTGATAGTCATCAATGGAATCAATGTCAACTGCCTCAATTGCTGAGGTAGGAAACACGGTGAAGGCAAAATAATGCCTTTCAAAGCCTGTTGTTTCCCAGTTTTTTCAATGACTCTGACTTTTGAGCTCATGACTACAATTCTCTGAATGGTTCCAAAATTAGGCTCACCATCAGGAGAGTGAGATACCAGAAGTGTCATTCCTGGCCTGTAGCTAGTACCCTTGTACCTAACCCAAGATGGCACATAAACTTCTGTAAAAGCAGGAATTCCCTCAAACCCACTCACCTTCCCAAATCCTCTATGGTACCAAGCAGTGTCACGCATCCTGGCCCAACTTCAAACTCATGGGAGAACATTTGGCCAGACAGCAGAGTGTAGCACATCATTATCTGATGTCTGTAGGCCTGGGTTTTACAAATATTCCTAAAATTGCAGGTCACGTGGCTTACTCGTTTGAAAAACCCATGCTTTGCTTCAAAACGCATAGACCAGAAGTGAACTATGGGCCCCAATTTCCTGATGGCTCTCGGATAATGAAGCATGAAATGATGTTTAGGCTTCAAGTGTCTGTTGGGGTAGAGGTCTAAAAAAACAATGGTGTTCCTGAATAAGATACCCCAAAAAGATGATTGCCCCATGCGTCAGTGCAGGAGAAAAGATCAACTCCATACAGCACAGTAATGAAAGGAACAATTCCCAGTGTTGGTTACCCTCTGGAACCAAATCCCCAATCATCAGCGGCAGCAGTCTTAGTAGACACCAAGTCTGTGATGCCGTTTGCCTAAGGGCCCCATCAGGATTTTTTAAGTCCTGGGGTTTGATGGCAGATGGCTTGTTGCCGCCATCGCAAAACCCATAGTCAAAGCTGGTCAGTCTATAGTTCAGCTGCTCAAGGGTTATGAGTTTTTGCTCTATCAATGAATTGAGCACAAGCTTCATTTCAAAACCACCAACTCCCTCAAGGATGTCGTGCATTACATCAGGAGCTACGTTGTCCGTTACATGGTAAAACTGCAACTTGTTCAGAGCACAATCTCTTTTGATGCCAGTTTCAGTTGAGTTGTTAAGAAGGGAGTCTGAGTTGTAGTTCCCCTTATCACGCAGTGATGAGGATCCTCAACAGTTTGCGCCCTCAAAACCGCTCTGTGTGCCCGACACCATCGACACACACTATTGGCTGAAAAGCTTTCTGAGTAACCAAGGATGCTATTAAGTCCAAGGTTATCCCCACACACCTGTGCCACTCCAGCCTTCACAGTGCCTTTGAAAAGTGTGGTTTCAATCTGAACACCATTCAGTTCCAGGTCCCTAATCTCATTCACAATTGGCTCTAGAACAGCATTCATTCCATAGGTTTTCACATCATCAGTCTTGTACACTGCTAACAAGAACTGAGACTTCAGGCTAGACAGATACTCTGGTGGCAAGCATTTAATGGTGAAATAGATAAAACCAAGCTTGTGGACTGATGTTTTAGAGCCAAGTGGATTCACCATCTCACAATCATCGTTGTAAAGTACCAGTGGAATAGAGAACTCTTTGGAAAAAGAGGATTGGTACAAAAGACTGTGCCATCTCTAAAATCCTGAATGGCAGAAGTTTCACGCTTTTTTCCAATCTAAGATTTTCTCCATTGTTCCCTGACTTTCCAAGATAAGCTTCAGCATAGGTTTTAGTGGAACATACTGGAAGTTGTCCCTAACTGCAACTTGTTTCACAGTACCCTTCTCACGATCAGTTTCTTGCATGTAGGAAAATCCAGGGAGAGGTACTGCTTCTGGCTGTACAAAGTATCCAGACTGGGTGAAATACTTCATTTGCCTGTACTCTGATTCAAAGCCCTGAAATGGTTCAGCAGCTACTGCAAATTGCTCTAGCAGTTCCTCTGCTTTAAGAGACTCAGAGTGGCCTATCTCTCTCAAAAAAGAGACAGTTTTTCTCTTTAGACTACCAACTACATCTCTGATTAGACTAGATGTGTTTTTCAACAACATCCCTAATCCCACTATATGTCTGTGACGACTTAGACTTCAACCTAGCTAAGAAGAGTGCAACTCTGTCTTTGATGTTGTCATCCTCTAATTCATCCCATTCCTCCACTGAAGTCTCATTGCAATCTACCTCACAGGTTGAGAAAGCCACATCACTTTGTGGATCTGCAGACCTGTCAGGAAGTTCAACTGAAGAATGTCTTCCTCTGTTCCAACTCCAAACTCAACAGCATGGCCCAGTAGGTGTCTCCTAAACGATCTCATGTGATTAAATGAGCGATGGCACCCAACTTGAGCGCACTGGAAATATGTTGATGTGGAGTAAACATTATGTATCACTCTCAGGTGGCCAAAAAATTCTTATGTCATTGCCTGAAGACCTTCCACACTTGAAGCACACGTAACCCTTTGTGGAGACCTATGACTCTATGCGTACCTCAAGCAACGTTTTGAGCTGGCGTTGAAATTTTAGCCGTGGCCCAAGGAGCGGTATCAGGGAGTTCAAGTTGTTTTCCGTCCAAGAGATACAAGCACTCTTTATCAATCTGCTCAGCTGCAAAACACAACATTAATTGTTATGTTACCAATAGTTACTTAACATTTTTTATTGGGTTGACAAAACACAAACATGTAATAAAGCAAGCTACTCTGTATTTATTACCAGCTGCAAGATGGTCTTTCCTAAATTTTTTAACCCCCCATAATTAAAGTGAGTACTTCAGAATACCTTCAAACGCAGGAGCAGCTCAGCCAGATTCCATTCAACAAGTTTCTCCTTCACAAAATCATCCATCTGTTAGAAATAAATAGAGACATTTTTAGGGTCACATATGATTTTTTGCACTTATTGATTGTTCTATAGGTTATAGCTCATCGGCCATTTTGACCAAAATAGTAGCACTAACAATAAGAAGTACTATCAAACCACTAGAGCGCTCATGTTGACCCTTTAGATTCAACACTGTAATCTCTCATGCTAAACACCCCAATGAGAGTCTAGGATATCAAATGAGTCCAAGATGTAATTTGTTTTTACTATAATTATTATTATTAATATGGATACTAAAGCATACAGTAAACACTATAACATTGTACATTCACACTGGTACTTTTCTGTAGGGTAATAACCATTGCATTTTTAGATAACCTAGCAAAGATAAATATTTTACATACTCTATAACAGAACTAATGCCCACCTCAGCAGCCCAGTGGAGTCCGTGCAGTACAGACTAACATCCCTGAAATCATTTGGCACTTTTAGACTGCAAATCAACACAAAAACAGCTAAAATATTCTGTTAAAAATCTTAAAACATAATTTTTTCCCATCCTATTGAAGCATGTATACCCTAAGATACAGCAATACATATTTCCATAGTAGTCTTCAGACCACAGGTTACAAAGTCTAGGAATGCTGATCCATTGTTAAAAAGACTGAATGTGAGAACAAGCAGATAGCTGCTAGTGCTAACTTTAGGTCAACAGTCTCAGTTTGCCAGACCACCACACTCATCCTACAACTCAGCAAAACAACAGAAAGTCATTATGTAATCACATGATTTTAATCACAATAACAATTTCACACTAACTTGATTAGCGCTAGCTAGCTAGCTATATGCTGAGTCACTGCAGGCAGGCTGTTAGCTAGCTAGCTAGCTATATGCTGAGTCACTGCAGCCAGGCTGTTAGCTAACATTACCATAGCTACATATTAACAACACAGAAGTAACCCTAACCACAAACATACCTTGTAACTGTTAGACTGCTTAACACATAAGAGAGAATAAGTCTATTACTTTATCATTGTTCTGTTTTGCGTTATTATCAGGTTTTATAGTTTTAGAGCTCAAGCCATATAACTTAGCGCTAGCTAACGGTCATTTTTCCCTGCGTCATCCTCATTGTCAAGTGTGTCATGACGTGCGGGACGCTAAATGACAGCTACTGTACTCATAATGTTAACGTTATATTGTTAATTAATTCCATGTAAGGAATTACGAAAGAGGAGAAGCAGTTAGCTAGCAGATACAAGATGAGTTTGAGCTAACAGCTAGCTAATTGCTAACGTTAATGTCCTATATCGCTAGCCTTATAGCTCGCTAGCTAGCGTTAGCTAAAGTGAGCTAACGTTACGGTTAACCATACAGACAGCTACGTTAATGGCTAACATACCATAGCTAAATATAACAACACAGAAGTAACCCTAAACACAAACATACCTTGTAACTGTTAGACTGCTTAACACATAAGAGATATCAAGTCTGTTTACTTTATCATTGTCCTGTTTAGCGTTATTATCAGGTTTTATAGTTTTAGAGCTCAGGCCATAACGTTAGCGCTAAACGGTCATTTTTCCCTGCGTCATCCTAACGGTCAAGTGCGTCAACGGCTACTCATACCGTTAACGTTATATAGTTAATTAATTCCGTGTAAGGGTGTTAGTGCGTTACAGGAACCAAGTTGTCTGTTATTCTAACATATTTGTATAGTTTGACCGTCTTAAAGGTTCCTACCACTTACCGGGGCTGGGTCGTCGACGTCCCGGGGCCTTCTGTCCAGAAATGGCGGCAGAATGAGCCGCTCCGGTCTGACCCATCGTGTTGGTCACAGTCTTTGACCCAACGTTGGTTTAAATCAACCCAACCTATGACCCAACAGCCCTAACCCAGCATTTGGGTTACTAAAATAACCCAGCGTTTTTTAGTGTGCACCCTTTTTAATTCACCAGATAATTACAACTTTAATTATTATATAGTGTGGGTGATGGCACAGTGGACATGACACAATGCCTTTGTGTAGGAGACCTGGGTTCAATTCCCACTGTGATACATCAACCAATGTGTCCCTGAGCAGAGACACGTACCCCCTAGTTACCCCAGAGGCGTGCGACTCTGACATATACAACAATTTTGGATAAAAGCGTCAGCTAAATGACATTTTTGTAATGTTATTCAAAAGTACATTTAAGGGAAACAAATGACAAAATGAAGTAAATCTGGTCCACACTCTTCTACAATTTAAAACTGTCAATTCTACATCTCTGTAACAGCAACAACGTGACATTTTTTGGAAAGGAATATACAAAAGGAAGACTTCTCCTCATTATCTATTTCTCTGGCAATCTATGGTCTTGCTTTGGACAGCAAAGGGTCAATCAAAAGAAATCGGGGACATTTTCAAAGTGCTGGGCAAATGGCTATTAATAACGTGATTGTGCTTGAACAGATTTGTGTTTTTTCTCTTGTTTTGACTCCTTTTTGTTTGGGTCTTCTTCACTAAAGCCAAAATGTGTTCAAACAATAGACAGATTCTGTCAGTAGAGGATCTAAATGTCAGTTTTGATACATTTGGATTAATTGACCAGACCTACTTTTATCCCAAAATTTACAAAATCAAACTTCCTGAGATCTGTGGCTATTTTGTATGAAATTAACTATATTATTACGTAGGTTATGCTAAATCTGGGTGGAAGACAATCAGGATGTGTCTTTACTTTAATTTCTTTTTTTATGTTTCAGAGGAGCGTCAACAGAATTGTCTCTGGAGTCCAGCAGTATCAAGCTGCTCTGCTGGGTACCTTAAGGGACACAATGAAGAAGATCCTTGAAAGACCTTTTGACAGTAGGGAGCAGCTCCAAGAGGAGGCACTGGCAACATTGGACACTTTTCAGGATCCTTTTTCCATAATGGCCACTTCATACATGCAGGACAGCACCATTCAGAAGCTTTTTAACCCAGTTAAACCTGAGGAGGTACTGATTTCTCAAAGAGTTTTTGCGATCAAAAAAAATGTTTTGTACTATGTACCCCTAATTAAGAGTCTTGAACAGTTGTTTTCAAACTCCAGGATTTTTGATATGATCAACACTGAACCACAGAGCTGCCACAAAGATGGGTTTTTGTATGACCTTATTGATGGAGCCTTTACAAATCACACCCACTGTTTTCAATAGACCTACTGCTTTACAGGTGATTTTGTACACTGATGAAATAGAGATATGCAATCCCCTGGGGTCACATGCTTCGGTGAATAAATTGCTGATGGTTTATTATACTTTGGAAACATAGACCCAAGTTTTGTCAAAGCTTGCTGCAATCAGACTCCTTGCTATAGCAAAAGCTACTGATATTGATGATGCGGTGTTGATGTTGTTTTGCAAAAAATTCATGAGGACTTACAGTTGCTGTATAATGGTGTCAAAATCCAAACACAAAATGGTGAAATGGATGTATTTGGTGCTGTTGTTTCACTATGTGGGGACACACTTGCGCAGCATGACTTGCAGGTTTCAAGGAAGGACTAGGTTTCGCCTACAGTAAATGTAGGCATTGTGAATGTACATTTGAGGAAATGCAAAGGTTTTTGATAAGAAATCTTTACCAAAAGGACAGTGGAAAAACACATAAGAATTGAAGGGCTACCACAGACTTCTTAAAATCACCCAGCCCTCAAAACTACTATGGAATAAACAGAAGAAGCAAGTTGGTTGATTTTCCAGCCTTTGACCTCATACAGCAACTCCACAGGATATAATGCACATCATTCTGAGGGTGTTGCACCAGGAAATAAAATGTGTGTTAAAACATCTGTACTCTGGGACAAATGGAGTTGGACATTTTCAATTCAGCCATGCAGAGTTTTTCCTTTTCATCAGTAGATGTACGTGACAAACCCTGTCCTATCAGTGTCAGTACCTTGGCATCTAATGATAACAAACTTAAACAGTCTTCTGGGCAAATGCTAATATTGTTAAAGATCTTGCCATTTCTGTTGAACATATATGAGAAAAATGAATAGTTCAGTTTTGTTTTAGACTTGATTGAGATAGTTCAATATATTTGCCCCGGTTTTGTCAGTGCAAAGTGTATTGAGACTGAAACAGATGATTGAACAGCATCTCAAACAGTTTAAGCAACTATTTCCTGAAAGTAATGTAATTCA
>NW_022605101.1:0-14395 GCF_008692095.1 Etheostoma spectabile | reverse complement strand
TAATGAATGGCACCTGTTTAGTGTCCTTAGTTGGCCACATTTTTGAAGGGCAGTAAATCTTGTATTTCATCACCCACTGCCACAGTTGAAAGCGTGTCACGGTGTTCACTGCCATATCCGCATTTGTTTGCAATTAAGGGTTTAAGTCAGTCACAAACATGCCTGTAGTGACAAGCATCATACACAGGTATCATCTCGCCTGACCTTCAGTGAGGAAATGTCTTGCCACAAGAGGCGAGAGTTGGCAGCGATGGTGGAGGAGATCTAATCAAAACATCAGAAGGAATTGAGCAACGACAGATCTTGGTCTGAAATATGTCGTTTAAAGCAGTGTAAAGGCTGGTGGGTGGTTTGGCGAGATGTGGCAGGGACCCAGGCCTGAAGCCGTCTGTGGTTGGCGCGTTAACAACTAAGCATGGGAAAGAGTCCAGTGAGCAGCCTTGTGTGTCTAGCATGTCTCTCTCACTCCTTAACGAGAATGTCATGCAGTGCGCCCACACACCCCTTCCCTCCTGTACTGAACACACTGTGTCCCACCGTGCACCCCCCATCAGCTTCAAAGCGGCAAATAACAACAACAACTGAAAGGGGGAGAAGATGAATGAGGATGAATGAATGTGCCTCCCCCCTTGCCCGCACCCCCCTCCACTTGCCCTGCTCCCCTTACCCTTCCTTCCATCCCTGACATACTGCCTTCCTACATGCCCTTCTCGGCTCCCCCCTCTGCTTACCCATGGTTTTGCAGGCCTATGTTATGACTGTGGCTGGTGTGTATTACACACATATCTGTTAGCGCCCACTCCTCCGTCGGGACGCCCATATAAAGGACTGTCATTTTCAAAGGTCAAGAGTGAGTCTTGCACACAAGTGTTGTCCCGACACTTGGTCTGGAAAAATAAAAACGGCTGCTTGCCCGTCCATGTCCCGTGTCTGCCTGTCTACGGTGGCTTTGACTCCCAGAGGCAAGTGTCTCGGATGTCCTTTCCCTTTTCCTCCTCCTCTCCTCTTTCCCGTGGTAGCTCTGTTGTTGGGAAGTCAAGATGCCCAGCTTGTATAAATTGGCAGCCAAGAAGGAAGTCATGGTTTGCTTTTTGGTGTGCCAGCTTTTGGAAATGCCTGGAAGTAAATGTGATACCGCAGTTTTAATAGGCATTATTACAGTCATTAGCACCATCGCTGGGCCGAGTGCAAACAGTTCAAGCACATTAGTTGATGTGTAACATACCTTTCCAAGAGGAAGTGTGCCAAGCCACAAGCCACATGGTTTGTGTCTGTGAGGCTTATGCTTAATAAAGTGTACTTAAAAATTAGGCTGGCTGTGGGTAGGCTGTATATATATATATATATATATATGTATATATATATATATATATATATATATATAATCTTTACTACTTATATATCTTTACTCATAGTTTCCGGATCAACACCCCCTTTTTTCCAAAAATTCAAAATGTGGGCCAGATGTAGGACTAATTCAGTTGACTCAGTCATCTGGCATGTAGGCAAAGTTATATTGTGCACAAGGGCCCAAACGAGTCCACGTAACATAAATGCCGTCATCAGAGGGTGTACACACGTAGGCTCTCTGCGGATGTCTGCGTACCGCCAATTCTGCTACAAATGGTAGTGTAGCTATCTACTGCGTATGTGTGGAACGCGTCCACCAAGTGGATAGTATAAACAGACCCTGGGGACCCATGGGGTCTGCAGCTGCCGTATACATGTTTGATACACATTAAAATCAAGCCTTTACTCTCAACAAACCAGAGCACTATGAAATACACACACACACACACACACACACAAACTCCAATATAAAGGTGCGACGTTGTGTAAAACATAAATAAAAACGGAATACAATGATTTGCAAATCCTTTCCAACCTATATTCAATTGAATACACGAGACAAGATATTTAATGTTCAAACTGATAAACTTGGTTTGTAAATTGTCACTTATTTTGAATTTGATACCTGTAACACAGTCCAAAAAGGACAGGGGCAGCAAAACACTGGGAAAGTTGAGGAATGCTCAAAAAACACCTGTTTGGAACATTCCACAGGTTAATTGGACATGATTGAGTATAAGATGAGCATTGCCAAAAGGATGGGGCAAGGTTCACCACTTTGTGAACAACTGCATGAGCAAATAGTCCAACAGTTTAAGAACAACGTTCTCAATGTGCAATTGAAAGGAGTTCAGGGATCTCACCATCTACAGTCTATAATTATCAAAAGATGCAGAGAACCTGGAAAAATCTCTGCACGTAAGCGGTAAGGCCAAAAACCAACATTGATGCCTATGACTTTCGATCTCTCAGATCTCTCAGACTGCATTAAAAACCGACATTATTATGTAAACGATACTTGGGCTCAGGAACACTTCGGAAAATCATTGTCAGTTAACACAACACCCAGAAACGTCTCTAGCTTCTCTGGGCCCGAGCTCATCTGAGATGGACTGAGGCAAAGTGTGAAAGTGTACTGAGTCTGAAGAGTCCACATTTCAAATTGTTTTTGGAAATCATGGACATCATGTCCTCCGGGCTAAAGAGGAAAAGGACCATCCAGGTTGTTATAAGTTCAGAAGCCAACATCTGTGACGTATGGGGGTGTGTTAGTGCCCATGGCATGGGTAACTTGCATATTTGTAAAAGCACTATTAATGCCAACAATGCTAAGGAACATTCTGCACATGTTACAACAGCGTGGCTTCGTACTAAAAGAGTGCAGGTACTAGACTGGTCTGCCTTCAGTCCAGACCTATCTCCCATTGAAAATATTTGGCCAGTATGAAGCGCAAATACAACAACGGATACCTCGGACTGTTGAGCAACTGAAGTTATACATCAAGCAAGAACTGGAAAGAATTCCACCTGCAAAGCTTCAACAATAAGTGTCCTCAGTTCCCAAATGCTTACTGAGTGTTAAAAGAATAGATGTAACACAGTGGTCAACATGCCCCTGTCCTAGCTTTTCCGAACGTGTTGCAGGCATCAAATTCAAAATGTGTTTAATGATTTGCAAATCATTCTATTCTGTTTTTATTTATGTTTTACACAGTGTTCCACCTTTTATAGGAATTACGGTTTGCACATTTCTAATATTTGTTCATTTTTGTGTGATAACCTGCTAAAGTGTCCGTGGAGTTCACTGTATTTCTGTAAAAATGTCATTGTTTACGCTGAACAAGACATTTTTAGGCAACCACATTTTACAGTTATCTTGAAGGTGAAACACACATTGAGAGGGTCAAGGTTTAAGTTGAAAACGTGGAAACACCCCAAAGTGCGTCTTGGCTATTTTAATGGACACAATGCCATGGATACGCATTAAGCTAATCCACGAGAATGCACGTCTAAGGCACTTCTGCATTGGCTTCACTTTTCAGACTGTACGCTTTGTCCATTATTTTTTAGTATGTGGAATATACGAGCTACGGCATTAGTTGATGCTGCACACCTGTTTAGATGTGGTAACACTGCAGAAACGGTTCTTGTTCCATAGTATTTTTTAAGTGTCCTAAGCAGAAGATCCAAATGCACCTATATGTAGCATCAAAATACTTGTATATTTGTAGCCATATACTGTATGTATCCTTTGACGACCCCGATGTTTAGTATCTATTTCACAACTGAAGCAGGGAGAACCACACCACAGAAACTGGCAGCTTGTTGGGATACCTCAATTTGGAACATGCTGTCATGCCACTGCCCATTTTCCCATTCTGTGGTGTCTCGACGGTAGCCAGAGAGTACCAGAGTGAAACACAAATAGTCTGCTGCGGTGGTAGAGGCTTCCCTCTAACCCACTTTTATTACCTCTTGAAATATAAAGTGGTTTTCTAAAAAGAGCCTGGCTCCCGTTCTGTCCAGCTGCTTCAGGTGAATTCGCAACACAACAGGTTCTGACTCGTTCACAAAACAGTTTTCATCTAACATTTAACATTTAACATCTAACACCAACTGGACCCCTCAGTTTGTAGTGGTTGAACCCTGTGCCTTGATCTTTTTCCAGTCATGTACTGTCTAAAATGAATTAATATGTCATGTGTTAACAGTATGCAAATTAACAGACGGTCACTTGAGGTCATCAGGCCCCATGGTGGTGTTGTAGGCTGCATGTGGTGTGACTTTGAGCATTGTTTGAAGGGAAAGATTGAACGGAAAAGGAACAACGGTCATTCTTTCCTTTCTTACTACTGATGTCTTTATACAAGCTTCGCCATCATTTACATGAGGCCAAATGCTATGAAGTTCAGCATCTATAGTTATGGATATGCCCTGACCTATTCTTATGCAAGTATTGGTAGACCAGCAGTTGTGCCTTCAGTTTCTGTTCTTGTGTGCTTGTGTATTGGTCTGGTGCCAGGAGGCCCAGTTATGTCACCCATTAAATGTCTTGATGTCTTTTTCAAACTGGAGGCCTGGGAGGGCTGTTCTTTCTTCTTTCTGTCCTGCATCTTTAAAGAGACATTCATCTGAAAAAAATCTAGCCTGGCTGTGTGTGATGTATGTATATATGTATCTATGTGTGTATCTATGTATGTGTATGTATCTGTGTATGTGTGTATCTATGTGTCTCTATGTATGTATGTATGTATGTATGTATGTATGTGTACTGCTGAATGCTAATATATATATATATATATATATATATATATATATTCAGCAGTGTTTCTCATTTACATAAAGCCTAGCTAATCAGCTTTTACAACAACAGTGAGGTAATGTCTCGGCAGGTCTTTCAGGGAAGCACAATTAAAACATGTCCAATCCTATAAGAGGCAGCCAATCATAAAGTCTAGGAATGGAAGACTTTTTATGGAGAGTATTTTGGCAAGGAGCTGTACGATTTTTATTTGTTTTTCTTAGGATTGGCCTCATTTTAATGCTCTGGTTGCCTCAATTAAAAAAGTAGCCAAAATAAACAAGGAAGAAAAGCTGATAAGCCTTCATGGGCACATGTTTTTCTATGGACAGTAGGTTTGCGAATATGTTTCTAACTCAGTCACTTGCAGCTTGTCTGAGTGTACTGTAAATCACTCAAACAACATTTAGGGAACTGTTAAATGTGAATGTTGAGTTTAATTTCAGTTTTAATCTTAGCTGTTCGTCTGGATGCCTTTAAGAGATTTATGGAGGTAGTCAACACAGGACGGTCCCATTGAGTTCCCAGTCTTAGTGACACAGCACACTGACTCTCAGATCATTGATTGTGTGGTTGGCAGGGAGAGACATGTGTTGAGGTAAGCAGAGGCCTTTAGACATGTTTATTTTCTCTCTTGTGAGCCATTGACCAAGCTCTCCTCGCCAATTTTGTGCAACCCACCTCTGTCAAAGAGGACCAGAGGTGGGAGAGAGCTTCTCTCTCTCTCTCTCTCTCTCTCTCTCTCTCTCTCTCTCTCTCTCTCTCTCTCAGGGGCCACTGTGTACATAGGGGCCCCAGGGTCAGACCCTGGATGCTCCTTTGGTAGCTGTTGTGAAATCCTAACTGTACGTGGAGGGAGAGTTGGTGGGAGTTTTCCTGTGTGTCTGCTCCCACCTAGCCAACAAGGCAATAACCTTCTTTGTCATGAAAAGGTGCTCTGTAAATAAAGTTTGATTAATTCACTGATGAACACTTGGTCTAGTGATAATTTCATTTATTTAAAGGGGTTGAATAAATACAATCCTCTAACATATAGCAACTTCATAGCTACTCCGGTTGTTTAATCTCTCCATCTCAAACCTTTTGCTTCCTCTGAAAGATCAACTGTCACTTCAGGGGGATCGATTGAATGGCAGAATTCACCCTCAGCAGCAAACTTTACATGTAGCTTCAGGGATAGTAGGTGGTGGGGGGCAGCAAGGGGAGAAGAGAACAAGAAAGAGAATAGAATGACCTCATCAGACCAATTTTACATGTGTTTCCCCATCTGACGCGCGTGTGTGTGCGTGCTTCTGATCTTGTGGTTTTCCCGGAAGAGGAGAATGTTTCCTGTTTGAACAGACTGGTGGGTTCACCTAGGAGTGGGGGGTGGGTGGGGGGGGGGGGGGGGGGATGCGATGTCTGGTTCTGTTGAAGATTCCCCACATCTCCATCAAACGGCAGTACTGTTTGGCAAAGCTCTGAAAACTGACCCTGGTGCTTACTGATGTCTGACGGTGTGCGGAAGACTCGAGGTTGCAACACTATACTGCTCGCCGGTTCCTCTCCAGTTTGAAAGAAGCAATAGTTGTATCTCGTAGCAATCACTGCTAGAGGAAAGGTCTTCATTTTGCTCCATTCATCTCAAGGCAAGAAGTGAGCTGCTGTTAAAATTAAATTTTCAAGAGGAAGTCTTGTACTAAACCTACAAGTTTGTGCGAAACAAAACAATCTAGAACATTTGCCAATGATACTTGAACGTCAATACAGAATTTGTTTTATCCTCTCATTTGTTTAAATCGGCTGCTCCCCACTGAGATACAAGTTTTAATGACAAGCCCAAGCACACCTGGAAAATGTGTGCACAGATGTGCAGCAGTTTGTCTACACTTGTGCATGTGTTTTCCTTTCTATCAGAGTCTTTGATAAAAACAGTTTGTAGCAGTTTGTTGAACAGGGTCGTCCCCTATGTTGATGTTCTTTCACTTGAAGTGTGTGTGTGTGTGTGTGCGTGTGCGCGTGTGCATGTGCGTGTGCGCGTGTGCATGCACGCGTGTGCGTGCGCGAACTAGTCTGGAACTTGTCCAGACTAGTTCCAGTCTTGCTAATAAAAGAGATCACTTTTTAGGTTTGGATACTGATCTCTCCACACAAGTTTAAAGATCTCATTCACGGTTCACAGTGCATTTGCCCCTTAATGTCTCACAGCAGGCCCTCAGTTGTGATTCATGGAGTGACAGGTCTGCTTCTGGCCGCCACAAGGGCCCCATCAGATGGGGTCCACACACACACAGACTGCAGACAAAAAGCATGTTGCACCAGTGCATGCATCATATTCCATTTCACTTTTTTCCTATCTATGTAGACCTTTACTCTTTTGACAAGACAACATCAAAAAATAGAAGTAAAACGTGTGTGGTTTTATTGTTTTCATGGCTAATTCCCTTTTTATGGTGGGACATGGTTAAACATTTGCTCCTCTTTTACCAACTGACACTCTGGAAGTGTTTCATACACCAGAATGATTATTTTTTTTGACATCAAATGAAGACGTCTTGCCCATTATAGTCTTCCTGCACTGCGGCACACAGACACAAGAGTTTATTCTTGGAACTTGTTGTTATTCCATAGGCAGAATCCTAATCATCTGCACAAGGTGTGTTTGGTCTGTTTTCCAATAAATGTTTTGTTTTTGTTTTAAGTGTTTCCGGGCACTGTGCTGTAAAGGACCCCCGCCGCCAAGACCAGAGTATGATGTGGTGTGCATTGGCCTGACAGGTGCGGGAAAGACCAGTCTGCTCTTGCGCCTCTAGTGAGGGCAGCGACGGCAGTTCCTACAACAGGTATGAGCACATTACGTATGGATCAGTAGGAAAGAGGGCATTTCTTTCAGAGTAAAAATGTGTGTACTTAAATAGAAGCGTGCACTCTCCACAGATATTCCCATCATCTTTCCCTCACATGTGTTCTTGAAAGCTTTCCAAGCTTCTGTAGGGCTTTCACGTTTCAAGAACATGTTGTCCTCTGGATTATAATCACAGATAGATAATACTACCCAGGTATTACAGCTGTCCAATAGGGGGAAGCATGTCTTCAGTATGTCTTCCAAAGCCCCAGCGCTCATGCCAGAAAGGCTCTGCTGTATCTCACCTGCCAATACTCCGCTTCTTTCTTCTAGTCAAGTGGGAGGTGGTTGTTAAGTATGTCCAGAAGAGGAGGCTTTAGGGTTAGTACATCATTCTCCTGGTAGTCAACGCTCTGCTTTCCATATACGCAATGCAATCCCCCAAGGACATTGACATTCCATTTTCCTCCCCTGACTTTGTCAGCAGTCAGCTTTGAGCTGTTGCAGAAGTTCCCATTTTAGATTTAGTCATTGTGAACTTTCACCAGTAGAAGCTAAGTATAAAGTAATTCCCAAATGTTCTGCCTACAACCATTAGTGTGTATGTTTCCGTGGTAGGGGTTGGTTCAAAGGAGTGAACACCTGTCTGTGTCTGGTCCTGAGTAGGCCGTAATAGATACAATATGTCAATTACTTACCATACCATAGCCGAAAACTATTTTAGCTGAAATGAGATTTAGTTGTCAGCACTGTCTGTGTCTGCCAACATCTACAGAGGGAAGATCATGATGAACAATGCGGGAGGAGTCCCCTGCGGTTCCCCCCACCACACTTCTTACTTCATGATTTTGCACTGTCGTAATGTGCTTAAAACCGCATTTAGATGTTCAGAGGAAATCATAATTGGTTTTCTGTCCCATCTCTCCTCCTGTTTGTGAATGTTTCCAGGAAATAAATTCCCACCAAGACAATTTAACATAATGTGAGCAACATTAAACTCCTCCTTCAGTGGGTTTCTTTAAATTTCCCATCGTATGCAACTGCAGAGAAACAAACGTGGCAGCACTTTAGACATTACTCTATCCTCTAACTCCAACATAGACCAAAACACTTTTCTGTTTAGCTTGTCTTGTTTTTCTGTTTTGCTAAACCGGACCACACAAAGTGTTAAATTCCTTCATTTTTATACACAAATATGTTGTCAGTCCTCTGTGTGTTCACAGCTGTTGGTTTTGAAAAGGTACACCAAATACCCTGGGGGAAACTAAATAGTAAAGTGGATTTGTCAGATTCCTTTTAACCAGTTTCTCACTATTACAAAGTAATCCAGCCACACACACACACACACACACTCTCTTTATGTCAGTACAGTTATGAATTTTTATTTTTTTCCCCTCAGGTTTCAGCATCAAAGCAGTACCATTTCCAAATGCTGTCTTGAATGTGAAAGAACTTGGAGGTAAGAACACATGCCCAGCAGCCTCAGTTTATGTGTCACAGTTGAACTTGTGTCTACTAGCAGTGTGAGTCTGTATGTATTATCTGTTTTAGGTGAAATAGTGACCTAGCAATGACATTTCTTGGGGCCAACCAGACGTTAGCAGGTCGTTGGCGGCAGCCACACATTAACCAACCAAAGCTGCATTAACAAACACAATGCAACAAAACAACAACCACTTTTTTAAATCTACAATAAAATATTCATGACTTATGTATTGCAAGTGGAGAATACTAAGTTTTTCTTTCTTTCCAGCTTAATAAATTATGATAAATAAAAGATGATTTATTTTATTTTGCATAATGAAATATAATAAAGTATTAAGATTGATCATTGACCTTATTTCAGCATTGTATTATTTTATTTCTGCACTCATTACATTTTAAGCACTTCCTTTGGTGAAGTGGCAAACGCCATGTGTGAATTCATTATTGTACGCTTTTTTAATACGATTATTTCATCACCTTTCTACCAAATCGTCTTTTTTGTTTTCTTTTTGCCAGTATGTGGGGTGTTTTGATCCTCTATTAATAAAAGCAACTGCCTTGCTGTCACACAAATCACAAATCTATATTACACAAACTAGAGATGGTCCGATTCCCTTTTTAACTTTCCGATACTGATACTCTGTCAATACCGAGTACTGATCCAGTACCAGTGTGTCATATATTTTATTATGTTTTACCAACTGTATACTACAATCCCTGTATGGATGTGATATGATTTCTGTCTTTGTTGACGATATGGCTCAGGTTAAATTCTTTGTGAAACATAAACAACACACAAACAATGAACAGCATTTTAGTCAGTATTGAAGGCAATACCGATTGGTATCGGAACCATCTCTCTAACACAAACACGTAGATCTCCATCTTAAAAACATGTTTTTGATTAACACCATTAATTGTGTTGTGCTGATATCATTCGTCTCTCAACATTAACTGTTTGCACAAATGTGTACACCAAGGATGCAAAAGCGCTTTGTTTTGACCTCGAGTAGCATCACACCTTTCGGTCACAGACTGACGGTTGTGTACAGACGTCAGACCTGTTAGTGTTTGTAGAAGTGGCTGTACAATCTGCACCCTGTTATTCTTGGAAATGTACAGCACTCTATGAAGCCGTTTAATAAGCACAGATGAGAGGTCTTAAAGTGGAGGGACGTAAACAGAACAAATGCAATAGGAGACTTCCAGTCCTTAAAGGGAGTCGTAAAAAAGGGGGTAAATCAGTGTTCTACCTTCTCCTACAAGCAAGTTAGTGACACTTTGTGAAAATGTATTGTTTGCTGAGAGTAAAAAAAATTTGTTGTTTTCTGTGTACTATAGACATGACAGGTCCACTGCATGTTCTGAAGGCTCACCCATCATAGCCTCCTGAAATGACGAAAAAACATACACGCTCAGACACTAGCACACACAAAGAGGCAGGGGGACCACCAACGAGAGTGCTACCAAATTTGGATAGAGCGCATTGGGGGGTTTTCAAAAGAGTTTTTTTCTGGATTGGTTCAAAGCCAGTCTGGTGGGACATTATTGTGGGGGAGAAACACTGGTCCCACGGATGACACGTTTGATTTAGATAAGTTAGTATCGGCTGCCACCACGCACGGGTGATGAAATCTCTTCTCTTTTTCTCTTTGCCCCCTGCTTAGACCATTGCTCCCCTACTCCTTTTCTTGTAAATACAAGAGCACAAGAATTTGCGCAATTTACGGTGCCGTCCGTTATGGATGGGTTGGACAGGGTAAAAACAAGCACATGAGTTTTCTACTGATTATTTACAATGTGGAGAGTATTGGATTTAGGTTTCTGTCTAAGGTGAAATGCTGATATGCAACCCTTTTTGTTTGGCTGAATGAAGGCATACTCTTCTTGTTCCAAATGTTAATGACGTAAATGTTCAGTCGGGAGAGTTGGGGCTCTTGCGTAATGTCCCACCGGTCAGTTTTCATAATGAGCCTTTTAGACCATTTTCTGATTAAAGCAGCCCCTTTTCCGCACCGTTTGTAAGTTACATAACTCTTCCCATTTCTGTCAGTATTCTTTTTTTCCCCGTTTCCCTATGGCCTTAAACAAGCAAACATGCCTGGTTTAGTTCTATGTTATTTTGCACTGCATCAATAATGCAGAAAAATTATACAAGACATCAGTATTACTCAGTCCAAACAACTTTTTTTTACAGAAACCTTGTGGCTTGTTCTCTTCACTCAGCCTTGACTATAGCAAGGGAAGAAGCACTTGTTGAGAAGCGTGAATAAGTGAAGCACTTCCCATACATTTCCTTCGTCTCCCACTGGAAAGCCCATTGATGTCAACAAGGCATTCTCCACTCCCAGTAAGAAATGTAAAGCAATTCTTGCTTATGCAAGTGACCTTAAGGGCTGGAGATCAGAAACACTATTTAAAGCACAAACGCTTATACGTGAACCATTGCTAAAACATCTGAAATCTTTTTTCAAATAAGCCCTCACACTTTTTATATGCAGTTATTTTCCTTGCTGTTTGCTGGCAGGACAAGCCTGACTATTGCTGAACCAATTTCACCTGGGACACGAAAGTGGTTTTAGTTGAACAGCACAATGGCACATCGGAATCAGATCAGAAATATTGCATACAGAAAAGAGCAGAGAGAGTGACCCTAACATGACACCTGGAGTTGTCATATGAGCCAAGTCTCCTCTCAGTTATTAAAATGTTGCTGGCTTTGAACCCATGTAAGTGTTGATGACTGTGACTTGTATAGTTGCTAAGCCTGGTAATGCATTTTTAACTCTCCCTGCCTTTTAGTGCACTGGGCGATTGACACACAAGCACAAGCTGTCCTTTAAACCAGAAGCACAAAGCAGCTATGTGCAGGCAGCCCTGATGTATGGTGCCGGTAATGATTCAGACCAGGCTATACTGTACGTTTGTCTTACTCATGCATTTGTCATCGAGGTCCCTGCTGTCTCATTTCATTTGTGCTCTTACTCATCTTCACCTCTGGTTTCTGTTTTTTCCTCTCCCATCCACTCTTCTCTTTACTTTGCTACTGTATTGTGCTAATATTGTGATCTCTTCTCTCTCTCTCTCTCTCTCTCTCTCTCTCTCTCTCTCTCTCTCTCTCTCTTCTCTCCTTTCAACTCTTTCAATTTTTATTCCTGTCAGCAATCCTTGCTTATTGATTTGAACACATTGTCTGGCTGTGATAAAGCACACAGTCTCACTTATTTTCACGCAGGGCTTGTCTGTCTTATCATTTGTGTGTTTAAATGCTTGTCAATAACTACAGTAATTATTTTCAGTTTTCTGCAGCACCCTGATTTCTTAGATTTAATGTAAGCGAAGAAACCAAGTTCCCTTAATTGGTGTAAAGGATTAAGGAAAAGCCGGTAATACAGCAAGATTTAATCTTAAGAAACTTGGTTTTCTAACTTGGTTACCATGTTGCCTTTCATTTCCAAAAAGGAAAGCATGCAATCCAAATGTCCCAGCAAGTACAAGGATAAAAGGACAAAATAATTAAACCAAAAGTCCAGCTTAAGGAGAAATAAATAAATTTCCATAGCTGGACAGCAGACTACTGTATTGTAAAATCAGACATGTGCACTGTAAAAGACACAATGGTGTTAGGGCTGCACAATTATGGCCAAAATGAAAATCATGATTATTTTGGTCAATATTGTGATCACGATTAATTATCACAATTATTTGTTTATTTTAACCAAAACAAATTTTATTGTCACATAGGCTATTTATTTCACATCCATATTATGCTACCATCTTCTTATGTTGAAGTTGTATGTTGTGTAGACATACAGCTGCAACACATGTAAATGAAACTTAGCTATCTGAAATAAATATAGTTTTTTTTTTTTATGTATTTTTGAGAAAGCTCCTTCACTTGTTTTTAACAATAACGGAATAAAAGAGCTGGGGAGAGAGAGGGAGTGCAATGGACTCTGCTCACAGAGAGACGGCTGATCATTATGAATGGGTCCAGCACGGGTTAAATGGCGGGTCAGGGGAGTTATACACGTCATGTGTATGAAATGTCTGTATCGTCACTGTGCTGCATTTTTATGAACTATGATTCTGGCCATGGGTCACATCTCTCGCCCAGGTCTAGCAGGCTCTGTCTCACGCAATTACTCTACAAACTGATGTTAGTTGCATTCAATAACTTCTTCTTTTTTCGCTGGCGCGCCTACATAGCAGAGTTACCCGCGGAAGCACTGGTAAAAATACAGGTTTGCCTGTCATGCTTAACAATATACAGCTGTGTTAATAACAATGAAAACTGTAGACAACATGTCAGAAGTGTTGACCGGCGTCACTGTGCGGAGAGTAAGAGGAGAGATCCATACACAGCACGCTTTACAAAAGAGAATGGTCAAGTAGCGCAAAATTAAACTATATCAATACAAACAACATTGCAGCGGATGCGAGGACAGTGGGGCACCGGTGCGTCCTAGAGGAAAATATTACTCGCGCTCTAGAGACATGTGAGCTAACGGACACTAACTAGCACCGATTTGCACTGGTCACTACTGTTGTCTGAAAAACTACACAGACTGGACAAAATGATGCGTTTACTAGTAACTGGTAAAGCTTGAGACCGACGTATAACCGACTGTAATCTGTTGAATTTTCCTCACGTACTCTGTTCTCTGTGACTGTCTACATCTAGAAACTAAGCTGCGGGGTGAGGGAACAACTCTGACTGGCTCATGATCAGACGGAACTTTCTATGAAATGACGCATTTAAAAAATTGCTCGATCATGCAAATTTGATTGTGGGAAGCCAAAATCATGATTAAAATTTGATTAATTGTGCAACCCTAAACCGTGTGCTTTCTCACTACAGATGATGTCCTCTGTCAGAGCCATCAGTTCAAATGCTCTGTAAAAAGAGAAATATTCACAATCACTATTGCACTTAGAATACATTGACCTTGGTTTAGAAATATAGTAGAGGGTAGTGGAGAAATTATAGAAGGCTCGTTGAAGCAGGTGGAAAATGATGTTGGGCTCATCAAAGCCACTTATGTATATATATCGCTGTGCAAGTCTCATATCTTATAATATGAGACTGGCACAGTGAGTAAATATCACATGTATGGCACCTTGTTCTTATTTACTTAGAGGTAATCAGAAAATATTATCAGAAATCAAATACCCACATAGAATTTTGTATTTTCATTCTAGATAGCCAGCATGAAGAGATGGATACGCATATTTATTTATTCAATCAGCAGCAACACTGTAAAACGGGAGCTCTTTGTACTCATCTGAACAAAGTGTAAGTCTTTTCAGTGGTCGACATTGAGCATTTTGCATTTGGCGATCTTTAGTCTATCTGGCCAGGCATTTGCTACCCAGATGGTGCCAGGTATGGGGATTAGGTGGGAAAGGGCACCTCCAGGGACACATCTATTAAG
>NW_022605100.1:0-22595 GCF_008692095.1 Etheostoma spectabile | reverse complement strand
GGAGATAGAAACTTACGATTCTAAGCTCACGCATTGTCGGGTTGTCACCATTGTTAATGAAGGACTGCGGCTAAGCTGAAAGGTGGATATGAGGGACATTTCCATGTCCTCTGCCAAGTGACAAAATATCTAAACATTCTGACTTGCAGTGCTTATAATGCTAAAGGGACAAAGCATTTTGGTGGCACTGACTGGTTAAATGAGAAGGAATTTAGTTTTGAACATGAGAGAACTGTTTTGGGAGGAGGTATGAGCTTTTGCAGGTGAACCATGGTGTTGTGCCGAACCATCCACGTTATTTGGCAAAAGCACCAAGAGTGTGGGAGACGTCCGCTCTGTTTTGAGAAACGAGCGAAGCAATGAGAAGGATCTTGCCATTTGTGGTGGCACTGACTCTTTATATGAGAAATGAATTTAGTTTTGAAGCATGATTGAACTGTTTGGGAGAGATATGAGCTTTTGCAAGTGAGCTATAGGTTGTTTGCTAAACTGTAGAATGTTTTGCCAAATGATCTTATGAGTTTTGAGAATGTAATTTCTGTTTCAAGAAATGAGCCAAACCATGGAGAAAAACTGTAAGTGAAACCCAAAAAAATTTATATTTATAGTGCTCCACCTCTTGCAAATGAAAGCATGTAAAAAGGATGCAAGGAAAGAAATACATCCACATCGTCATATACCTTTGGGAATTTTTTTTGTTGGAATATATGTGAAGGCTATATATAGAACTCACTAATCCAGGTTTGGTTTGCTCTTAAAAAATTAACTGCTCTGAGAAATGTTATGTAATGAAGAGCGTTCATATTAAGTTTAATTAATTCCGTGGGCAACAGTGGCAATGCCAGGATTCTGCCCAACGGACTCTGTACTGTCTGTGAGTTCCCTTTGTTGGCAAAGGAGTCTGAGAAACTTATATCTGTCATGACAATCATCCAAATATCAGAATTTTTATTTTATTTCATACAATGAATATACCAGTTTTAGGTCTTAGTGATATCGCCTACATAAATATATATTAAATCTTTAAAAACGAGCTGTTGGCTACTCGCAATGCATTTCCTAATGCAACTCCAGACATAATACAGTCACAGCTGATCCCAGACCAGAAGACTTGTAAGCAGAACATGTTCAATGTGTTAGGCAATGAAATAGAATTTAATTATTTCCCACATTAGACTACATCTAATACATTTGGTACTCTTGTGCCTTGCTGAAATATTTTATTCATAAAAAAGGCTGGGAATCGGAAAGATGTTTAAGAGAAATTCTGTTTGATATGTGCTTCGGCAAAGATAAGAGAATTAAAGAAGTTGGAGTAAGTAATTTATTTCTCTGCACCTCGGTGGAAAAGATAAGGGCATAATGGAGAGGAGGAAAAGGAAACGGAAGGAAAAGGCCAAGCTTTTAGCCTGCATGAAAAGATTGTTGCTGGTCAATAATTAAAACTCATTTCTGAGATGAGAAATTCAGCTTCAAGTTAGAGTCTGAGGCTAGTTAGTCATTTGGTGTCTATTACGTATGTCCTAGTTTATCAGCATCAGCATTGCTATGTTCTTGCCAAAAGATACACAGACAAACATATTCCAAAAGAGGGCAACTCTAATTAGACTTGCATTGTGGACTGTAATATTAATTAAATCTTATCAACTGCCTTTGTGACTAATTCAAAGTAGGAATCATGTGTTTTCTTACACTGAAAGAGTTTTTGGCCACAAGCACTCGATAGACATGTTTCCAGACTGACAACAAGCAGCAACTCAGTGTGACAGTTCAGACAGACTGATTTCCAACCTACTAGAAACTTTAGATTATCTTATTTTCTTCCAGACCTCTGTTCTCTCTTCCTATCACTCTACATCATGAAGTTATGCAACTTAAAGTTGTCACTCTCAATCAAGCAGACATCAATTATCTAAAATTGCAGTGCCTACAGCAAAAATCTGCTTCTGTTTTTCTCCACTAGCATTTCTCCATTGATTTTGTTTGCATTGCCTCCTCTATATATCATTTTGTGCTGCAATCCAACTGAATGGCAGATGGCTTTACATTTGCTGTGGCCTGTAAGGCCTGGATTGGGATGAATGTTAGTCCAACCGAGTTCAGACCACATTTTCATTTATCTTCTTTAACAGTTTTTAGAGGCTTTTACGATTTGTGTTATTTTCATTTTCCACTGAAATCTTTTTTCGAGCTCATTTTTTTTGTGTTACTTATGTAAAAGTGCACAAAACTTGGTCCAGATGACAATATACAGAAAAGTACACAACACATACTGAAGAAGGCACAGTGTGCCTTTTCACAATTGCTCCTTGCAACCAAATGTTTCCACACCAAACAAAGAAAGAGGAATTACCGGATGGAGGGAGACACAGCAAAAACACAACAACAAGAACTATGTCTGCAGTTCAAAACAAGACACACAGAAACAGACACATACAAACACACAAACAGACAAGAGGCATTGAGAGGGAGACCCGCACAAGACAAAAGGGACCAAACACACGCACAAGTAGAAGTGAAAAGGCCGTAGCACAAATCTACAGCATGGATTTCAAAAATCAGCAATGCTGAGCCAAGTGTCCTAAGTCTTTCCTGGAGCTCCATATATACAACATCCAGAAAGGAAAGGGTCCAAGTATGAATAGACAAGACATGGGCGGTGTTTCCCGGGTTGCAATCATTTTCTTGGCCGCTGTAAGTCCAGTAAAAACAGCACTTTTTTTTGAGTTTTAGAGAGCTGGAGGGCTGACAGATCCTTAAGAATCAAAAAATTCACAGGAACAGGTACAGTTGGATGCAATATTGTTTCAGAACTGAACAGCAATCCCAGATCATGTGAAGATATGTACTTGAGCTTTTAGCAGCAGAAAGTGCATAAAGGGCCGGTAATTATTGTCATGTGATGCATCTTCACGGGGTAAGATATGTCCTTGAATGAAATTGTAGTGAATCTGCTGATGATCTGGATTGTGTGATACTTCTGGAATATTAGACCACATCATGCCAGTCATGATCGATACTCAGGACTGGGGAATCACGTACCCAGATCCTCTCAATAGGAAGGGCAGAGCGGCCAGACATCACTAAGAACTGATAAAGCCTTGATACTATGCTAAGGTTTTTGCTGCGTAGTAAATAACTTTCGGATAGGATGGATGGGCAGAGCGCGTCTGCAATGGGACACTGTGTGCCATGAGTGCTGATCTTAATTGAAGGTAAAAGAAAAAAAGGAACGTGGTATATTGAATGTGTTTTGTAAGTCAGAAAAGGTAAGACGCAAACCTCACTCTTTTAGACAATGAACCCCCCTCTGTTCCCATTGTGATGCTGTTATTGGCTTCCATCAATCAGGAGAGCTGAATTATTAAATAATCCTCATTACTTTAATCATACCATGTGAAAATGATACCAAAGTAAATGTGCTGTATTTGTGTAGCGCTTTTCTAGTCTTAACGACTACTCAAGAACACTTTTACATCATACAGAAACACATTCACCATTCACACACATTCAGACACTGTGGCCAAGGCTGCCGTACAAGGTGCCACCTGCTCATCAGATAAACATTCACACTCCGATGCACAGTATTGGGGGCAATTCGGGGTTCAGTGTCTTGCCCAAGAACACATCGACATGGGACTGCAGGGCCAGGGATTGAACTGATTGGCAGGCAACCGCTCTACCACTGAGCCACAGCCACCCATCACCTATAAAATTGACCATAGAAATGACCAGTCAATCTGTCAAAGGGTTTTATTGTGTCAAGTGAGAGAAGTGACATTAGGGTCTTACTGTCCTCTGCCGCATCAATATTGCGTCTAACATTATCTGCTGCCAGTCTCGTTTTCATGAATCCGGTTTGGTCAGTGTTCACAAATTTTGACATATGGGACTCTAATGGCTGGGCTAGGAACTTTACAAAGATTTTTTAATCGGAGCTAAGCAGGCTCAAAGGTCAATGGCTAGAGCACTCTGTAGGATCCTTAAACATTTTCAAGAGTAAGAAAATTAAGGCTATGTTAACATCCTTAAGAATCGCCCTTCTCCATAGAGTAGTTGATCATGTCAAGGAGAAATAGGCCCAGTTGTTCTCATTAGGTTGCATACATTCAGGGGGGATCCATCACAGCCCAGTGATTTTCCCTTTTGCATAATCTGCACGCTGCTTCTTTTAAGTCTTCAATAGTAATCAAATTGTCTAAGTCAGCTGATTCCTCTACTGATAATTTAGGCAAAGTGAGCTGATTCAACCAGCTATCACAGGGGATTTATCCAAAGTAACCACTGATTCATACATTTTGGAATAAAATGTCTTAAAGGATTTATTTATTTCAACAGGGTCAGTTGTAACATATATAAGATTTAATAGGCGTGAATTATTCTATGCCAAGTAGATGACTAGGTCTAGCACCCTGAAAGTAATAGCACGTCTTGTTTATATGAATTAGAAATTCAGATTTTTGTTTCAGAATGTTGTTCATTTCTTTCTTAACTAGCGATGTTCTAAAGCTATTTGGTCAGTAAAATTAGTTTGCAACAATGAGTCTAATCTGGTGAATTTAGCTTCAAGGTTTTGTCATTTTCCACTGAATCATCAAAAAATAAATACTAAATTAAACGAATTATGAAATTGTGCTTTTGCACATTACACCTAAGGAGAAATACGTAATTTTCTAGTTAGGTTTTGTCAGACATAGTGTGATTGTGTTGAACCATGCTCTGTATTACAAATCAACATGATGGACGGTGTCATTGCTCCCCTTGAGGGGACACACACTGTATTAAAAGCAACAAGACACTCCGTGGAGGTTGTGCAGCAGCTTCAGAACCTATGACAACGCCCGCTTTAGAAAGGAGGAGTAGTCCCTATTTGACATTTACTGCAGTCAGTTTTCCTGTTTTTGAACAATATAATACAGTACAAGGAAATAAAACAGCACTGTGCCAGTACTGATCAAACCAGATGGCATACTCATTCATCAGAAAGGCTGAGGGATCAAACAGTAATTTCTTTCTACAGGGAGACTGGGTTGCTTCTAAATCAGCTGTTGTACCACTAATGTGTCACATTTCATTAAAAACTTCTTGATCATCTCACAGTAATAAATATTTGCTGTATGCCTTAAGCCTGCAACAAATACCTACACGATTGAATCATGGGGAAGAAAGAGATTGTTGGTTTAAAAAAGAGGCCAGGTAAAGCGCAGTGTGATTTCCCAATTGAGATGCAAGATGGGATAAACTCCCTGGGCAGATAGTGAGGAGATGTTTTTTACAGTGTGTTCTGGGGACAGGCAGCTAGCAGATAGTGAGGAGATGTTTTTTACAGTGTGTTCTGGGGACAGGCAGCTAGCAGATAGGAGGAGATAGTTCTGGGACAGCAGCTAGCAGATAGTGAGGAGATGTTTTTACAGTGTGTTCTGGGGACAGGCAGCTAGCAGATAGTGAGGAGTGTTTTTTACAGTGTGTCTGGGGACAGGCAGCTAGCAGATAGTGAGGATATGTTTTTACAGTGTGTTCTGGGACAGGCAGCTAGCAGATAGTGAGGAGATGTTTTTTACAGTGTGTTCTGGGGACAGGCAGCTAGCAGATAGTGAGGAGATGTTTTTTACAGTGTGTTCTGGGGACAGGCAGCTAGCAGATAGAGTTTTTTACAGTGTGTTCTGGGGACAGCAGCTAGCAATAGTGAGGAGATGTTTTTTACAGTGTGTTCTGGGGACAGGCAGCTAGAGATAGTGAGGAGATGTTTTTTACAGTGTGTTCTGGGACAGGCAGCTAGCAGATAGATGTTTGCGGTATGTGTCAAAAATGTTGTAGCTTAAAAAAGCACTTAAAGCACCTTTAGGTTTCTAATAAGGGCAGGCTGTGGTCAGTGATTATAAAAAAATGGACATTAAGTTGGAAAGTAAAAGTGATCAGTAGAAAAGGACTGACTACATGTGCATTGCAAGGTCATCAAATGTGAGTAAATGGACTGTATTGATATAGCAATTTTTTAGTCTTAACGACTAATCAAAGCACTTTAACATAGTACAGAAACCATTCCCATAATTGCAATTAAAAAAAGACAGTTTGCCACAGGTTTCTAAGTTAATACAACCCAACTTAATGTATTCCCTAAACTACCTTATCTGTGAAAGAATCTTTTAGTGTAATAATCCAAGCCAAGGAAAGATGCCTGTTTATAATAATAAAGTGATACAAAATGCCTTGTTCAATCAGCGATCGCTTCACTCATATATGAAAAAAGAAACCTTAAAAATCAAGTATTTTTCAAATCAGACAAAGTGATTGTGCCTCAAAATGATAAAGAAAAATACCACCAATAACAACAGTAACAGTTCATACATAACTCATCTCTGAGTGTTGCCATGGGAGGGGACTGGGGTAATTTAATATTGTTTCTTTTTATTTTATTGACGTGTTGACCATTGTTTAACCAGAACGTCTGCGCTTGAGTGAAGCGATTGCTGAATGAACGAAGCATTTTGTAACACGTTTTTATAATTATACACGGTCAGCTTCTCTTGGATTATTCTTGGTTTTTTTCACTTAGAAAACCTGTGGTCTTTTTAAATGCAGCAGCAATGACGCATGGTCAATTAACTTTGTTCCTTGTCCTCTGCTGCTGAAAAGCAAAAAGCATTTGTAAAGTAATGCAAAATGGATGATCAGCTATACCAATTTATAACAGCACTGAAGAGCAATGAAAGTAATTTACTGAGCTGATCTTTGCTGCATGGACATGGTCGCTTTCCATTTAGAAGATTTTGTTGGACAGGTGTGAACCTGATAACAATTGAATCCTCTGCAACTGCTGTTGAGTGATATATACTTTTTCCACAGCACCAGCAACCGAGCAGTGTGACAGATGGAATGTGTAGGGAAAAGGGGCTGGAACAGCTTGCTGCCACACTCTCGCTCTCTTGCTCTCTTACACACACACAAACACACACACACACACAAACACACACACCGTATGCTTGGTAGGAAGTCTTGAAACTGTCTGCTGCTTGCCCATGAAATAAGCTGCTCCCACACTGTTCCACCATGTGCTTTAATTTTTGGGCTTCAGTGGTCAGAACTTCATTTTGTGACCTGCTTTTTCTCAGCTGAACTTCAGAGGTGAGTTTTTTTTTTCTCCCCAAACTCACTTTTCATGTGTTTTTTGAAAGAAACAAGAAAATAACACTGATGTCTACTCCCTAATCACGGCCTGAAGCATAATGTAAATACATGTACTTAATGTTGTTAATATTATGTGGTAAATAATACAGACAATAATCAGTAGAAGTTATACTGTGAGTGTGTTTAAGTGTTTCAAGTCAAAGTGTATTGTAAAAAAGGGGTAGAGTTTATTGTTTTTATAACCAATGTCTTAATATGTTCAAGCTCTTAACAGAATATCATATATTCTGTTATGAGCTTGTATATATATAATATTCTGTTATATTATATATTATAATATATACATACAGAATAGCACAGGATGTGCTTTGAGATGATAAGTCCATAAAGACTGCATGACTGTCACTACAAACCCTTTTGTTACTATTTATTACCAACCATTTTAGGATTGTAGAACAATCTTTTTGCTGAAATTTGGTTGCAACATTTATTAGACCTGTAGATTCAATTACAAATCATTTTCACAGCATACTAAAAATAGTAGTTATGTTTAGGGTCTATATCGTACATCTCAATATTTGTTACTGTCTAATATATGGGGGTGGGGAGGAATCATATCTGATATTCTGAATGAACCTTGTATTTGGCCATGGATCAGCTGCAACTGGCAATACAATGATTCTGGCTCTGCTGAAATTTCTCCAGGAACTCTGCGCTGGGCCAGTGCCATATCTTGACGTGCACTGTGCTTCCGCCTGCCAAGATTGTGTCATAAAAATATGCATAGTACAGGTGTCGGCTGTTTGCATACTGCATGTTGAATGTGCTGCTTGGACACACACAGGGTAATACCAAGCCTGATTTCGTAAGCTACTCAACATGCATTGCTTCCCACAGAGTAGTTTACCGACAACCTACTGTAGTGGCTCCATCTCAGGTCAGATTTTAAATCATAAATTGCAGGCATCAAAGTTTACTTTATCAGCAATCCTGCTAATGAAATGGATATGTTTGTTAAATTGTTGGAATTTTTTTTGTACTGCCCCCCACTGCCGAGTACTTATGTTGCCCTTACGATCCATTAATACAATGTGTTTTAGGCCTCTGTTGTTTTCTTCTCTGTGCATTATACATCATAAATACAAATGCTTGCACCTATATTTGAATAAAATCAGACTGAACACAAAAAGACTACCATGCACATCATTGTGAGTGATACCAAAACAAGTTCTCCTGACGTACAGAATTCAATTCAATCTATGACAAAATTGATTGCAAAGCTGTACTGCTGTACGCAGAGCTGCTGGCTGCTGGTTAAAATGAGATTAGTCTTGCTGTAAAGAATCCCCACCCCCTCCGCTCTTAGTCAAGAGCCCATTAGTAAACCAGTGACAGACTCCATTCTGTTCCAGAAATATATAGCCCTTTGCTGACCTTGTTTGATTACATCGCTGCTCACCATTTCTCTTTTGTGTGTCCAAGAAAGAACCTCCTTAGTCAAGTTACTTACCCAAGTATCTGCTCCTGGATTGATTTTGGGTCACTTTCCTCATGATTAGCAGAGTGTGAGAGGGTTTTCTAAGAAAACCCATCAAAAGGATGGGCTCTTTGCGTTCTTTTACCAACACTTTAACAGGACAATAAAGAAGATGCTTTACTGCCCCATAGCACTGCATGATCACAATACAGATTTGAGGAGCTGATAGTATTATTGATCAATACTGTGACCCTCTGACACCACTTAAAATCCCACCTGGGTGAGTTATTTGTTGTTAATTATGTATCAGACTCAATTCCACAATGAGATGAACCAAGATGAGAGGGTGTTTTTCACCTCTTGGGATAAGAATAAAAACAGCACAGCAAATAAAAGATGACATTTTAACGTGTGTAAGTTTAATCACGTAAGATATGATGCATTTAGAAAATACTTGAAAACCCTATTTGTCAAGCCTTCACACACATAGATCCCTATTCTCTCAGCGTGTTCCACAGATCTGCACACATCAAGGAAAAATAACTGAGTATCTTCAGTGTGACAAGATGGCAAGATGGGAGATATGTCCACTAATCTTGTCTCTGTGACACTTCCTGAATGGTGAAGCGGTGGAAACAGGATATAGAAGAGACTGTGATATCACTTTCCCTGCTCAGTCATCAGTGTCACATTTCACCAGGCAATAAAAGAGATCCTGGCAGTTCACTTGAGCCACCACCTTGGCTCTCTGTGCTCATCGATGATAACAAAGAGCGGAGTAAACTGGCCATTTTGTCTGAGACAGGTGGCTGAGTGGCATGTTTGATTTATCTTTGTGCTTGGGTTGACACTGAAAGAGAGACTCTGTTTCCAGCCCTCTTGGAAGAACAGTTGTACTGTGTGAATACCAAACACTTAAACTGTGTTCTGATGTTATATATCAAAGCTGGTTCAGATTTCCACATTTCTACTGTATGATGGTTCTGATGAGGTGGAAAACAGAAAGGAGGATTTATAGTCTATTCAACAGTAGTGTCATATCTTCCTTGAAGTTTAAGAATTTTGCCTAAAGCTGTATCCAAATCACTTTAAAGTGCCCAAATTATGTCCATTGTCAAGTTCAAAATTGTATTTGAGGTTGTACCAGAATAGGTTTACATGGTTTTCTTTTCAAAAAACACCATGTTCTTGTTTTACTGCACATTGCTGCAGATCTGTTTTCACCCCCTGTGTGTTTAGGCTCTGTTTTAGCTACAGAGTGAGACATCCCACTTCTATACTATCTTTGTTGGGAGTTGCACATGCGCAGTAGCTAGGTAAGATCCCATCAGCTAGCTACTTTTTTTCCAACTTTGGTCTGTACAAGGCAGGATTAGCTTGAAAGTGTTTTTTGAACGAGCGGCTCTTGTGGAATACCTGCAGAACAGGGACATGTACTGTAAGTAGTTCTTTTGTAGATTATGTGTGAACTAGTGTGTATTGTAGCAGTGTTTTGCCATTGAGAACGAGCTAGCATGCTAGCACTAGCATGTACTACGGTTAGCCACCTCGTCTCAGCCATCTTCGCTAGTGAGTAGAAAGCCGTCCAGATTTTGAAAAGCTCGCCCGGAGACTGAAGGCAGTGGATATTCAGAAACCGTATCTCACTCTCAGGTTTTTTGTCAAAGTTTGTATGCATGTGGAAGCACCCAGAGACAGAAAATAACAACCCAAATCCAGAAAAGGGATTTTTTTCATAATACGTGCACTTTATACATTTTTCTTGTGAGATGCTCATGCTTTATTAGCTCTTTTAATAATCATTTTACTGACAACCTGACTTTTAATCTCACTGTATAGTTTAAGAATAAGTGCAAACCAACCAGCTTTACAAAATCAAATTATAATCATGCAAATATGCATACACCTTTTCAATTTAAATGATTTAAATGACACTGACTCTGCTGTGGGGTTGGGAATATTTAATTTAAAAAAAAAACAGGCTATGTAATCATCTACTGCCGAAATTCAGTGCAGGAAACAAACATAATCATCTGGTAAATGTTAGCTGCTAAAGCCAATATTCCCTCATCCTTCAGACTAAATATTAGATGAGAGCCTAAAACCTTTTCTAATCAACATCAATAACTAAAGCAATTTAGCCTTGAATTACACACTGCCATGAAAACTTTGTAAAGGGGTCATTCACATACATTTTGAACTCCTAAAGTAATGACCTATATCACTGCAAACAGACAGATCCCAACCACAAACAAACAGGACCATGTTTGCCTGCAAGCTGAGCAGCTGTGATAATTCTCTCTCAACTTGTCATCTGGACAGATAACAGCATATGCATACTTTACACGTTTACAACCACAACGTGTATGGCTGATGCCAGTATGATAAGCCGTGTGATAGACTATTTATCCCTGTATTGAACATGTTCTGCCTTTTGTCTCCTCCAATGAAGTCACCGGTCAGCTGCAGGAGGCTAATGGGCCTGTATTCTAATGTTGGCTATCCAACTATGATATAAATTGGCATACTTATTTCAGAGCTCAACTGAATGTGTACATACCAGCTTGAGTTAAAAGCATCACAGTTTACTACACCACAGCATAGAAGACTGGAGGCATTCTCAGATTAGCTGTAAACCATGTTCAGATAGACATCAGCAGCACATGGTAAAACGCTGTTCTGTTTAACAGATTTGTTGCAAGTCCAAGTTCCGGAATGCAACAGACAGACGTCACAGAGGACTGACAGACACAGGGTTAATCTGGTAAAGTAAGATGAACCGTAGAGAGGCAGGTAGCGGGAGTCTCACAGCGCAGGGGTTGATAACAGACAGTATCCTAAACAGTCCAATAAAACGTGCGGCCATCTTCTTAGATTCCACATTCAACGGAAGATCACGTGATTTAAGCCATACCTCTTGTCCAGGGGCATAAACGGGAACCTGAGAACGGTGACGGTTGGCTTGCCTCTGCAAATACGAAGATGTTTGGGAAAACGCTATCCTGGACTTCCTCCAGACCTTGAAACAGCGACGCAAGTGAGAGACTGCACAGAGGGTATCGCCAGTTCCTTCTTCTGGGAAGGAAACAGGGGAGGTTGATAGCCCAGAGCACACTGAAAGGGGACCAACCAGAGGAAGCGTTAGTCAAACTTTTATTGGCATATGGGACCTGTGTGAGCGAACAGACTCGGGAAGAAACAAACAGTGAGGAGGACCGTTACCTGGGTCAGCTTGGAGGTTTGCGCCTGTCTAACTACACTCGCAATGTCAAGGTAATGGCAGCAACATGGCAGGTAGAGGGCAATATGGGTTCAAGATTACAACCAGTCTCTAGAGCTGAATGAACATAAGACAGGGCATCAGGCTTAGTGTTGCGTGACCCAGGATAACAACACAGGAAAATTTAATCTTCCAAAAAAAATAGGGCCAACCAGCCTTTACAGGAATTCAACTTTACCACGACTGATGTATGCAAGATTCTTATGATCTGCCCAAATGATGAAGGGATGTTCCGCCCCCTCCAACTAATGCCGCCAAAAGCACAAGGATGCATCTATATTATCACTGGCACGCTGTGACAGCACCACACCTACCCCAATGTCAGATGTGTCCACCTCCACGACAAACTGGCGAGTAGAGTGGGGCTACACCAAAATGGGGGCGGAAGCTAAGTGATGTTTCAGCTCTTTAAATGCAGATTTGGCTCCATCAGTCTACATGACACAGGAAGGTGAGAGGAGGTAAGAGTGGTGAGTTGCGAACCACAGGAATTGCTGCAGTTGTTTACGGGTTGACGGAGCTGGCAAGTCCTTAACAGCAGACACTTTGGCTGGGTCCATCTGTAACTCCCCTTGAGCTATTATGTAACCCAAAAAAGAGTTGTTAGTTACATAAAACTCACATTTCTCCATTTTCACAACAGTTTGTTCTCCAGGAAACGTTTCAAAAACTGCGCGCACATGTAGCTCATGATCAGTGAGAGACCTTGAGTATTTTAGGATGTCATCCAGATATACAAAATCTAAACGATTCAGCATGTCTCAAAGGACATCATTCACCAGTGCCTGGAACACTGAAGGGGCATTAGAAATTCCAAAGGGCATTACCAGATACTCAAAATGACCAAGGGTGTGTTAAAGGCGGTCTTCCAGTCATCACCTTTACGGATGTGTACCAGATGGTATGCGGTTTGTAGGTCCAGTTAGTGAAGATTGAAGCGCCGTGTAGAGGGGGAAAGCAGAACTGATTAATGGTAGTGAGTCTTTGTTCTTGATATTGATGTTGCTTAGGCCACAATAATCAACACAGGGTTTTATCCTGCCCCTACTGGTAATGAAGATGGACGGATGATACCAGCTGCCAGAAAGTCACAAATGTAATCCTCCATCGCCTGTCTCCAGGCTGGAGAGATTGTGAAGGCGACTGTAGGGATGAAGGGCTGGCTCCAGGCTGGAGGTCAATGGTTGTTTTATGCCGGTGAGGAGGAAGAAGCATAGCTTTGTGGTTGCAGAACACAGATGCCAGGTCATGATATACCTCAGGAAGAGCAGAGAGATCCACGGACTCCGGGTCTGGTTTGAGGTTCTGTACAGGCAGGGGTTTGAACGGAATAGAAACAGATAGTGTGACAAAATGTGCTCCAGGAAACCATTTTACCCGTAACCTAGTCAAGGTGTGGATTGTCGTTAATTAACCAGGGAATACCAAGCACCAAAGGTGTCTGAGGGCAGTCAATGGTATGCAATCTAATCTTTTCTGATGATTTCCAGACACACAGAGAAGAACAGGGACAGTCTGATGAGTAACACACATCATCAATTGTCCATTAAGATGTTAGCTTGCAGCGGACTGTCAAGAGGTACAGCTCAATGTCAATTGTTGAGCTAATTCCCATCTCGGTCTAAAAAACTCTTGTCAGCTACAGTCAACGAGCGCAGCAGCAACTCTGGGTCTAGTACTGAAGAGATGTCTGAAGCAGAATGTGAAGAGAAGGAGAATGTTGTGGTGGGCCCGGCTGACCGTGAGTCTGTCCTTTTATTTGTTTTTTGTGTTTTTGTTTTTTCTTTCTAGCCTTTTGTTTCCGCGTCTCTGTCTGCTGTTTGTTTTTGTTTTTGTTTTTTCCCTCTCCCTCATCTCCGACGCCAGCTGACCGCCCACACCTGCTTCCCGTGTACAATCACAACCGGCTTATTCTCCACACCTGCCAGCCTGCTCTCGCTCCCGCACCTTCCACACCTGTCTGCCATCATCATCACCACCAGTATATCTACTCTGGCTCTTCACTCCAGTCTTCACCTGATCGTTGTCGCAACTACCTGGGTGAACGCCTCGTATCAGTAGCGCCAAAAACTAGTAGCTTAGGTGTTTGAATGTTATTTCCTAGACTTACCTCTCTTGTGTTTTCCTCCTCAGTTTCACTCCGGTCAGCTGGCTCCTGGCTCCCCTCCTGGCCTCCTCCCTCGGCGCCCCCTCGTCCTCTTCAGCCTTCCCATCTGCCGCACTTGTCAGCCTCCGACCCCCCCCTGCCTCCTCCTCAGCCATCTACTCCCCGGACTCGCCCTCCTGCCATTCCCCGTATCGCCGTCCTCCTCCTCTGCCTTCGCTCCCGGCCCCCTCAGGACTCAACCCCGGCATTCCCCACATTATTCCTCAGTCCTCACTGGTTCCCTGGCTTCCATCCCCGGGTCTCGTACCTCCGTCCACCCACTCCCTTTCCCTTTTCCCTACTTAATAAATACCTTACCGTGAGCTGTGCGTTTGGGTCCGTCCTTCCCCGTAATAGAGAAGAACTAGCTGCTTGGCTCACCAAAGCTTCTCCATCAATGATGAACCGGTCCTTTTCCTAAGCGAACAGGACAGGAGAAAAAATGTCCAGCCTCACCACGATACAGACAAGTTTGAGCCTGCATTCTCTTCGGCGTGCACGTTCCTCAGAGGACAATCATGCACGTCCCACTTCCATGGCGTCCTTCCCGACCGCCATCTGCCACGCTGCGTGAACCCTGCCAAAGAGAAAACAAACGTTGAGTAGCTTCTTTGCTTCTTACTGGGTGGTCAAACACTTTCTCATATCTGAGGTCAAGGCAGAATAAGAGTTGCACACAGCTGATTGACTCTCTGAGACAGCTGATGACAAAGAATGGCAGAACTGACAGTCGATGGATGAGGTAAGCACGTGAGGTATGCTGCGGGATCAGTCAGTGCATAGGAGGGGGCTGTTGCTCAAACGCTAAAGAACATTGTATCAAAAAACTCCTCACAGGCACCCGTATCACCATTACAACGCTCAGGAGCCAGAACAATGGGCTCTCTGATATGACAAGGTGGAGCGGAGAAAACAGGCGGAACAGGGGGAGGAGCGGCTTGTATCTTGAAGAGGGGGGGTGCAGCATTAACTTGGGTGGAGAGGGCAGACTTGGTCAGTGAGTAGTTGCACCTGGTGGAGCAACATCTGACTGGTTTCCTGAAATGGCTTTAGACAGGGAATCATGTTGACAGAGTTATATGCCTTGATTGAATAGGGCAGTATCTGATTTACACCAGGTGTGTGGTCTCATGGTACTGTCTGCTGGGTTCATGTTAGGTCAGATCGTTCCAAGAACTGTGGCAAAAAGAGAACAACTCAGAGCAAGATATACAAAGAGGTTGAGCCAGCAGCAAGACTAATGTGGTCGTCTTGACTATGATCTGATGAAGAGTGGTAGGTTCAAGGTAACTTTATTATCCCCAAGGGGCAATTTGAATTACAGCCAGCAGTAACAATATCGTATCAAACACCACAAAACACAACCACAGTACAGCATAATTTAAATTGAATTTACAGAGTATTATTAACAATGGTAATAACCGCCGGGATGAATGACCTTTTTAGTCTGTTTGTTCTGCATCGTGGCAGACTATATCTGCACCGGATGGCAGCAGCCTAAATTCATCCCACAAAGGATGACTAGGATCAGCCAGGATGGCTCTCGCCTTCTTCAATGATCTGGCCTTATACAGGTTGTGTAGGTCATTTAAGGGTGTGCCAACAATTTTGCTGCACACACCTTCAAAATACCTTGCATGCGGTTTCCCTGTTTAATGGAAAGTGACCCGTGCCAGCAGATAAAAGAAAAAGTAAGAACTGATTCAATAAAACAGGAATAAAACATTTCATATGAAAACAGTGTCGACATTAAAACTGCGAGGTTGACCGGGTATTTGAAGCAGAGGTGATTAGTGTAGATGAGGTGGGGGAGGGGGAGAGCGAAAGACAGAGCTGCCACAGCAGCAGCAGGCCTAACACGCGGCCTTCTCAATCATTTCCATGCAACTAGCAGTGTTTGGAAAGTTCACTTAAAAATGTTGAAGTTAATAGTTCATACATCATTTCAACATTTTGAACTAACTTCAAAGTTCCAAAAATGAACTAAGTTCAGTTCTCTTTTTTTCATATGGTTCTGCGAGCTATTATTTTTAAAATTACTGCCACAGCCCATATAGAACTACAGACAGCAATCATTTTATCGTTTTAACGCTGAAACTATGCGTCAGATTTCATCTATCTTTGTCTTTTTATTTTTTTATTTGTTTGCACATACGTTACCGCTACCCGGGTGCTGTTTTGCAGTGGATGTCACTGAAGTGCAGATTTTCTTTTGAAAGCTATCAGGCTAAGTTTTGCACAGAAACGTACAATTTTTCCTATCCTCACCGACCTTGTCATAAACTTGTTCAAATGATCATAAGACGCCTCATTGCCTGCTTTGTCTCCTCCATGTTGTTTTTTATTTTGATGACGTATGCGGCAGTGCGAGCCGACATGGTGGCTGGTGTGGCCAGATTCTGTGTTTTCTTTTTTCCGCTACATATAGAGTTTTATCCGGGTTTTTGCTTCGAAGGCTCTATAGAAATCTGGCTCCCTATTGAACGAAATTCAACTGAGAGAACATAATAACTAGTTAAGAACATACTGTATTACTGCCTGATGAATTCATCAGGCAGTAATACAGTATGTTCAGTTCACGTTGGCCCCAAAATATGAACGAGTTCATGAACCACCGTTCAATGACCACACTGGCGACTAGTGTGCTAGTGAGGGCTCTGGTAAAAAAAAGAAATCAGGTTCTTTAGGTGAAGTTGAACCTCATCTTTCACCGGGAATGTGGCAGCTGTTAGTTTAACTAAACACTGGTAAAATATGTTTGTGTTGGCCACATACACTACGGTCAAAAGTTGGGGTCACTTACAAATTCTATTCCCCTCCATTATAGACAGAATACCAGCTGATCTGAGTGGGTGGCTGATCTTTATACAATATCTACATTACCCATTATCAGTAACCAGTTATCCAATGTTCCAGAGGCACATTCTGTTTATAATCTGATATCATTTTAAAAAACTAACTGAGAAAACACTGGAGAATCCTTTTGCCATTATGTAAACACATAATGTAATTTGAAAACTGCTGCCCTAGTTAAAAAAACAATGCAACTGATCTCAGCTGGTATTCTGTCTATAATGGAGTGCAATGGAAATTTCTAAGTGACCCCAAACTTCTGACGGTAGTGTATGTGTTTTTTTAAGATTATTTTATGTGGGGCATTTAGGCCTTATTTGATAGGACAGCTCAAGACATGAAAGGGGAGAGAGGGGGAACGACATGCAACAAAGGGCCGCAGGTTGGAGCCAAACTTGCAGCCACTGCGGCGAGGACTGAGCCTTTGTATATGGGGCGTAGTTCAACCAGGTGTGCTAGGCGCCCCAATATAAACTAGGGGTGGGAATCACCAGAGGGCTTACGATATGATATCACAATACTTATGTTACGATACCATATTATTGCGATTTTAAATATATAGCTACATTCTGTGATGTAATGTAATTTCTATCCTTTTTTCCAACTTCAAATCTTTCCCAATTTCAAATAATGTCCCCAGAAGAAAACTGTTTTATCTGACCAAGACATATATTATAAAATTAACCATACCATGTATATGCTAATGTTGCTATTTATCTTATTGCATTAGGGAGATCTGAGTGGGCAGAAGAACACAGCTAGCAATTTATCATAAATATACTTAAATATACGCATCAAGGAATATAAATGGAATTGTACTTATCAGCAGTAGTGTCTTCTTTCCACAATCATGAATGATATCTGTTGTATAAAGAGAGAGATGGATGCAGTGCAGCGAGTAAGCCTCCATCCATCCATCCATCCATCCCTCCATCCATCCATCCATCCATCCATCTTCTTCCACTTATCTGGTATCGAGTTGCGGAGGCAAAAGCCTTTTTTCTTATTATTAAGGAATACATTTTAAATAATTGTAAAACTTTTTCAGACATTTTTTGTAAGTGACATGGCATCCTCTCAAGTAAAGTCATGTGGTCATGTGCTGGATGCACAACTTGGATCATTTTAAAACAATGGTTTTGCGCTGGTTTAGCGCATGTGCTAATTTGGAGTGAAGGACCTCCATTTTGGAGTCCAAGAGTCCAGTTATAATAATGCATCTGTACTAAAGATGGATGTCCACCTTCACGTCACCTTTCTAATTTATACAGGCATCATTGGGCAGTGGAAAGTGAACAATAGTGGGAAAATAGTCACAAACCCTAACAGATATTACATCAGCAGTTACCATTTATTTGTAATAATGTGTTGATCCAAAAGTATATTGACAGAAAACGCTGCAAACATTGATTGTGCAAGAGGTTTGTTTGGTAAGAAGATATTAGCATGAAGGTATGGCCTATGTTAGTTGGAAATGTAAAAATACATTGGCAACATATATCACACAACTGCAGACGCTTCATTCAAAAATGCACTGTGGTGTCTGAGATATTGTACAATATGAATGTATATTATATTCTTTATATTATCAACCTTTGCAACCAGATAAGTTCTGTTTTCATTGTTCTTGAAAAAAAAAATCAATAAGACATTTCTATACGTCTGCTGATACAGTAAGTGTGACAGTCATTTGTATTCATCTACTTCAACAATATTTAAGTCCAAACTCATAAATCGCACCACTGACTGCTCTGCCATCTTTATTTCCTTCATCACTGAGGGCTGATGACTGTAGGGCAGATAGTTTTTGACCGCCTCATCAATCACAAGCCCAATGATACTGTGAGTTTGCACATACAAGGAATATACACACGCATTGGATAATGTTAATGTGCAATATAATTCACAAGTAGCTGGTTTTATCTAAGATTGCTTGACATAGAGATATATTCCAAAGATTGTAAGTTTAATGCCATGCTGCTTGTGAAATGGAGCCTGCCTGGTGTGTGCATGTATTTAAAAAGCACCTTAGATTTCTTTCTATATGTTGCTGTGAATATATTACTGATTTGTGTTTTATACAGAAAAAGCTTTGAAAACTAGTTTTAGATGGACACCTATCGTTTATTTCAGTCTCTAGAGAGGAGATTCAAATCAGCCAGACATCACTGAACATACTCAGGGACATTCCACTGCTAGTTTGATGGAAAGAGAAGAATTGAATGCACTTGACATGTTCATTCTAGCGAAAGATATGTCACCAAACAGCTTGCCCACTTTGTTTGTAATGGTTTGCGGATGTCACTGGAGTTCTCTTGCAGAAGACAGATATTCCATTCAGCCAGGAAAACTCTGCATAGAAGGAGAAACTAAGTGGCCAATGACCAATAAAAATTTGTTTTTTTTTATAACCAGGCTAGCAGTATAGCTAGGGATGACAACTTCTAGATGGATTGACATGAATTTGCGATAGACATTCACGTTCTGCAGAGGGTTTAAATACTTTGGTGATTCTCTGACTTTCCATCTACCACGATGAGATTGGCATTTGACTTGCTTCTTAGTGAAGAATTCCTCAACAACAATTGGATAAAGCTCCATGCCATTAGGTACATATATTCAAGTGCCCAAAGAAACATTACATATAGTTCAAATTCTTTCAGGAAGACATAACTATTAATAGATGCAGTCCTAAATCATTTCAGCTGTTATCCTATAAATGTACTATCATGCTGTGTATAACTGACGCATATCTGCAGCTAGTTCTCCTGATTAAAATGTATCTCAGCGTAAATCCTTCATAAGACCTCACTCTTAATCAATGCTCTATCTAACTCAAATCAGCTGTAGGAGGCGTTCACCTTCCTGTTAACCAATCAGAATCGTTACGCAATGGCAGGGGCCAATCACAGAGTCCCAACCCTGCTTTAAATAATCGTTTCTCCCTTTGCTATTCAGCGTCGTTGCAGGCAAAGAGTGCAACCCTCCCCCCCCCCCCCCCCCTTCCACCTCCAGTCATCTACTCCAGCTGGCCTCCTTCTGTCTGGTCTTCGGTCTCTTGTTCGCACCACCGGTGTCTAGATTCCATCAAGGGTCTGATTGTTCTCTACCCTATATATAGAAATACAAAAGATTTGTATAGCCAATCGCCAAAGACTTTGTACATTTTATTTTAGCTGTACAATAAATCTTATGTCTCCTGATTGAAATGATGATTGTCACTTCCTGACTTTTCATCTAGCACCACTTACCCAGTGAAATATCTCCTATCATCTAGATTCTAGATGGATTGATGCACACTTTCACATGTTCACATTCATGGTTACCAGACGTTGTATCTTTAAGACTTTATTGATCCTCTGGCTTTCCGCCTTAGTGCCACCATGATGTTTACATTTGTGGTTTTAAGGGAAATTATTGAATTGATTGTATTGAAAGGTGTTACAAACATTCATGTTCCCCCCAGGAAGAATTTTAACAATTTTGGTAACACGTTCTATGCTCTGGTTTATGAACAAACATCTGTTAACCTAATGTCATTTCCATGAGTCTTAACTACAAAGTTAGCATTTTCATTGTGAGCATGATGGTTTGCTGTCAGCATTTTGTTCAGGTGTGTTTCTCTGTGCCTCGGTACAGTCTCATTGAGCTGCCTCCCAGTGTGGCCATAGAATCTTATTTTTATATTTTGAATAACCTGTGACTAAATCAGAAACGTAAGCCACTGTGGAGTGAATTACAATACTGCAGTCTACAAGGATAACTGCAAAATAAATATCAAATAGATGATGGAGGTTGAATTTTTCATAATCAAAAACAAAAGGACACATGAAATATTCCTAGGACTAATAACCTAATTCCAATTTTCCACAAATAAGGCTTATGTCATTTAAGTATTTTTTTTTTAGGAAATGTAATACCATTAAAGGTATCTCACCTGGGTCTATGACAAATTACCTTCTGACACCAAAAAAATCTAATTTTCACTGAAGCTCCTAATAAAAGTAAGTCATATTTAAAGTCTGTGAAGCACGGCACATCAGAGGGAGCAGCCATATGGCTCAGATCAAAACCTCCCCTCGACTGAAAAGAAAACTCTGCTAATTAAAACGCTTCCCGATTAATTCAGCCACTCTAATTAGACGGGAATTTATTTCACATCAATATTTCACTATGTCAGCAGAAATGCCGCCTTGGCTGTGAGATAATGGAGAATACAGCTAATTTTTACCAGCCAGCCCCCACTGCCCCATCACACTATATACACATACACATGCACACACACTATAAATGCGAGTGCACACACAAGCACGGCCGACCCACTTATTTAATCATTTGTCTTTTAACACTGATGAGGTATTTTCCCTGGTGCGGATTTTGTGGGATGGAGTGTGAGTAAGAGGTGAAAAGTCAAAAGTTGACTAAGAAGGCTATTTATAGCCCAAATGTAGAAAGATACTAGTCTGGTCCTACCAGACTCCCGTACATTTCATTATTACAGAGAGTCTAGCCACTCTTCATTGACAAGTGTTAACTTCCTTGAAGTTAACAATCGCTAACGTTTGGTCGTGACGTTGGCTTTAGCATTGCTAGTGTTTGCCTTAGCCAACTCTTTGACCACTAACAAACCAATGTTTTCCCAAACCCCGTGAGGAGTAGAGCCACAACCTCATGGCCACAAAACAAAACTCAGCAAAGATTGTTCTTGCTCTGGCTTTAACTTTTGGATATTCAGCAGTGTTGCCACAACAGACCAAGTGGCGGATGAATGACGGAACTACAACTCATCTAGCGCACAAACTCCACGTCATCGTTCTGAGCCACTGCCTCTGTTCGCTGATTGGACAGGTAAAGATTGGCCGGAGGAAACCAGTGAATATACTGCAAACCCAGACAATGTACTGACGGTAAATGAAAATTGAGCAGATGTACGTAGGAGGTGCAGCCAGGCTAGATGGATACACCCTCTGAGTGATTGTAAACATGAAATTAAGACAATTATGACTTCTAATTTAAATTACAAATCACCTCACATCTTTTGGCCTATGAAAAATAATAATAATAATATAATAATAATCCTCTGTTTGTTTCACTTTGTCACTAACATTACTTATTATCCTGCCTACCTGAAATATCCGCCCACTTTCTTTTGCCATTTCTGAGTAGCCATCCTTGTTACAAGCAAACCTCAGTTTACATGTCATGTCAACTATCTAATCAAATTCCACCTCCTAGACCAATATAAATCTGAATCTAAAATTTGGATTCTAATGTCTATGTTCTGTTTTATTACCATCAAATGTCTACATCTTCTTGCTAGCCTTATTTTACCAATTGTACTTTTTTGGATTTTATTGCATTGATACAATTATTTACATGTATTCACATGAAATTCAACATTCGTGTCCATGTTATAAAATTATTCAACATGTTACCTCCTCGAATGGCACAATAAATCATCTGCTGTGTGGTCAATTTGCATTCAAGAACTGCAAGAATTGTTCATCGTTAATGTTAGGTTTTGCTACCCTTCATGTTGGTGGTTATGTTTCCTGTTTTGATTGCCTTGTGAACTAGAACAAGTAATGGAGCCAGTGGTTTGTAAGAACTGTAAATCATATTTACATTTGACAAGTTTGAGGTGTTGAATTTTTAATAACTCTGGGAAATAAGGCTGGTTTATGACTTATTTGGGCAAGAATTGATTCTTT
>NW_022605099.1:0-27530 GCF_008692095.1 Etheostoma spectabile | reverse complement strand
GTTTTCTCCTGCTTTACAGGTGTGTTTTCCACTATTTGTGATTTCTGCAATAACATTATGATTTATACTTTAAAAATGATTCTGTTATAATCATGAATTGTGTGCTGTATAATTCTATAGACTAATGGAGTTTCTCTCAGCTTCCAGTAGAATGCAGCATTTCTCTTTTGGTAACGGCAGTGGGAAGGGCTCAAACGCCATTTTGTCTGGTGTTGATGTGTGTTGGGCACACAGAGGAAGGGAGGAGCTGAGGAACATAAAGTAGCTCTGATTCAGGACCTTGCTGTGTATGAGTGTGTGTTTTAAAGAGAGGGATCCACACCTTGGCATGCTGTAGCAACTCTGTTATTACTCAAGATACATGACAAATGTTTGCTCAAGACCCCCTCAATGAAGCAGCTTAGTTAAGTTTAAGTTGAGTCAATAAAAAAATGTGACGCCATTATTCAATAACATGAAATGACAATCTACAAGATTTTAGTAACAAGAATGAAGACAAATTCGTTCCCAGATTAAAACTTATTGATGCTTGTGGATAGAAAGGGGTGTCTCAGGCAAGGGTTGGGCTCATTTCAAACTTTGTGTTACTCATTTAAAGCAACTTAATTTTTTGTTGGGCATTTCTACCAACTCAAAGGAAAAAGTCTAAATTGTGAATGTCGTTCTGCAGCCTGGTGTCTGGAAAGACTATTAGCTGGTTGCAGCCAAGTTGGCTGAATGTTGCATCTCACCGAAAGTGATACTTTTTCTTCTTCTATCGGCTCAAATTTTAAGCTGTGTGAAGTCCTTATCAAGCTGCAGAAACACTTGTCTTTTCCATCATTTTATCAAAAAACCAGAAAGCCAAAATTAGATTTAGTTCTTTACGAAATCTGATTTCATGTCTTTTGTTTTTAAATTGTTTTTGAGTAAGTGGCTCCTGCAGGGACTTGAATCTTTTGTACCTCCATTAAAAAAATTGCCACACTGATGAATTCTTTTGAGGAGAATCAACGGTACATTTTGTTGGATGAATTTATGTGAAAAGGGACATTTTGCCGAGACGCTGAGCAGCTGTGCCTTTGTAAAGTCAGCAGTAATTTAGTGTGACTTTGACTTATAAACTGACTATTTACAAAATGAGGTAACCTTCTTCTTGCCCTCACTATTGCTTTCTGCTCCCTTCCTCCTCATGTCTTTTTCTCACTCCATCTGCCTCTTTTTCTCCTCTCTCTCTTTTTGTCTTGTTGCAGACTTCAGCAAAGCCCCACTGTAATTAGGGCTGCTAGCCGCTGAGTTGCAGATTCTTTTCTGTGGAGATGGGAGTATTTTTTCCCCCTCCTCTGTTTGAAAAGTCTTAACTTTTTATACAGTTGACCAAAGAAGCTGACTGTTTATAACAGAATTGTGGGAGGACATTGAACAGGCCACAGAGGGTGTTAAGGTGTTGTAAGAAATGTCAAGGCGACATTTTTCATTCACACGCACATCCTCACACCTGCACCATCAAAGACCTCCGACTGCCCCCACAGTGAGAAATTTGACTCCTCATTCTTTCTCTTTACAACACCACCTTTTCACATCCTGCTTTTCTGTGAATGTCTTTCTCCTCAACAACCTCTCCTCCGACTCCTCCCATCTGCCCCCATCTCTCCCTTCCTCTCCTCCTCGTGTTGTTTTGGTTTTGGGGAAATGAGAACCAGATGTTGCTTATTGTGCAGAAGCCAGATGTGGCTGCATTTGGAGATTAGCTGACAGACCTCTGTAGTTCTACCCGCAGACCAGAAACAGGGAGGGTTTCCTGGACTGGAATGGGGGTCCAGGAGGATGAGCAGTGCCCTGGTGCAGAGTCGGATGGGGGGGGCGTGGGGGGTTGTTTAGATGGTCTGATTCAGCAACTCCGTTCCCAAAGACCGTTTCCTGACCTGGGTGTTCCTGGAGTATGGGGCACCTTGGGTAGCAAAATTACACAGCCTGAACATTTCGAACTGTGCATGACTGTGTGAGAACTGGCACTGCAGGCCGCAATTATCTTTGTTTGTTGCTAGATGGACAGTAAACCACGTGGCTTCTTCGGTACTTGGGATATTTGTTTGCTTTTTATGCAACTGAATTAGTATTTTTTTTTGGCTTATCTTATTTTCACTTGTGTTTCCTATCAGCTTGTTAAAATGCTTCTGACAAGATTTGAAGTAGGGGAAGTAGTTATTACATCCTTTACTTAAGTACAAGTTCCAATAAGTAAAAGTTAGTTTTAACTTCTTTATATTCAGTTAGCTAGTTTAGTCCAGTGGTTCCCAACCTGAGGGTCAAGCCCCGCCAAATGATCACAAGAGAAATCTGGGGGGTTGTGAGATGATTATTGGGGGAGGAGAAAATATTAAAGAAGTTCTGCCTTAGAAAATTGTATTCATATTTTGGAAATATTGGATGGTTTGACCTGTTTGTGCATTAAACAGTTATTGAAACCATGTGAGAGGTTTAGAGGGAAAATACATCATCACCCATACCATAGCTATCTGAACCAAGACAATAAGTCCCAAATACTACAGACTATACTATATTGTAAGGGGTCATAAACCAAAAAAAGGTTGGGATTGACTGGCTTAATCTATACCATTTATTTATAATCTTTTAAGCTTATATGTTTATAATGTTAAATTAATTTGTAAAAAAGTATTACATATAGCTGTCTGATAGTTTAACGTGCAGTATTTGAAATCAACACCAAATGGAAATACTCAAGTAAGTACCTCAAAAGGACACTACTTGAGTACTTGAGTTAGTTTGCAGCACTGGAAGTAGGTCAAAAGGAGAAAATGAAGAGAAAAAGTTACAGTAGAAAGTAAGTGGTGCCATACTGTAGGTCACCCAAACAAAGTCTCAGGTTGAATTACAAGCAGCTTTCCTGCCTGGCACGGAGAAGGAGGGCTGAGCTCGGTTGCTGTCCCTGCACCGCCCAGCCAGACTGCATGAGTTCAGCATTAAAATGGCTGACAGAGAGAGAGAGAAGGGCAGATAAAGTGTGGGGGATATAGATGAATAGAAGCCATCATGGCTGCCAGAAGTCTCATCTGTGTTCATATCCGTGAACTACAAGACGGAGAGCAGATGCTTGGCAGATAAACTTGATCCACATTTCTGCGAGAAATGGCCCGAATAAGGTGACACAATAATAATGTGCCTGTCTAATTCTGTGGACTTATTTTCCCTCCCCCTTCCTGATCAGCAACATCTTTTACAACATTAAACATGATTAGAGCTTAGAGAGAACAGGCATAGAGGAAGGTTTCTGGCAACATTATACTTTTACAGGACCCATAGTTCCCTCATAGTTTCCTAGAAAGAAACAGTGAATCCTTAGAAAGGTTCTTGGAAACAGCTATAAAATGTAATGGAAGCAGAAACATCTGCTACACAAAATACATTCCCTTCAATATTTGCCTTTTTCTTGTACATTACTGAATAACATCACCTCTTTATCTTCAGGCCTTAAAAAATGACTCACTTTTAATTTTGGTTAAGCTTGTTCGTCAAAGAAAAGTAGATATTGCCTCATTTCAAGGAGTCAAAAACTAAAAGGATGGTACTCACAGACCTAGAGTGTTTCAGTCAGTGCACAGCAGCAGCTTACAAATATGGAGAGTAATTATAAATCAATTTATGATGATTTTAGGAGCTCTTTCTAGGTAATCCCTCTGAATTGCTTCAACTGCCAATAGGTTATAGGTCTCTGCCCGCCCCCTTGGTGCCGTCTTTAAATGTCCCTTATTCTCTATTCCCATGTGAGTACACTCTGCAGCCTTTGCAAAGGCTTTATAATGTCACTAATTACTGTAGTAATGGTAAATCATTTGATAATTCTTTCTAGATGCAAGCCATCAGTAAGAACACATTTCGGGTTGTAGAATATCCCTTGGGCTGGAATTTATCCTCTCTCTCTTTGGTAATAATGCTACTATAATGTATTCCAGCAGCATCTGTGTATCCATCAGTAATACAGTGGAGCAGTGGACATTTCTCTAGAAATATAGATTGGTCAAATCAATATTGTTATTGTGCATGAGAAAGCTCCACTGAGACAAATGGGAACACCAGGTGACAGAGGGTAAAAGAAACCGTTTGGCCAGGGGAAGGAGGCAAGTGGATGAACAGATGTGACGTGAGTAGAAACAAACGGAAAAGTTGGGTTCAGTCAGGTTAGTTTACAGTAGATTCATGCAGTCCACAGACGCTGCACTTAGTGCTACAATGTCTCTTCTAGTGTCTCACAAACCGACATGCAGAGACAGTTGAAGCCTGACCTGTTTACAGTCAAGCTTAATAGACCTTTTTCATGTTGACATGTTGACATGGGATAGTAGGAAAAGCACAGGTGTATTTAAAACCAGTAATGATGGCTGCATTCCACTCGGGAGAGGCCCTATTATTGTGCATGCTGACTCACTGAAATAGCTCGCTGGGACACTTGATGGAATTGAGCCATTGTTTTCAGCTGTGCTTTTCCTTATTATGGCAAGTCAAAATGTCCGCTGTGAAAGAGGTCTATTATAAATCTCCAATAAGGAAAATAGGTAAGATTATTTATTTTTTTACTCTCTGGTGTTTTTCCTAATGGCCACAGAGAGGATGTTTGCAGTTGCATTAAAGAGCAACTTTAAAGCAGCTAAAAATCTAGTTTTAGCTTCCCTCCAGTGGTTTAGCTTTCCGCCTTGCGGCAGTGATGTAAAAGTGTACTTCAGGGTGTGTCAGTGCATTGAGACATCACTGTTGCATTCACAAGGCATTCATAAAGTCGTGAAACATAGGGTACTTTGTAAAAAGAGTGTAATTAGTTTAAACTATTCATGTATTCTGGAAAATGTCATCTACATTTTTTGAGAGACAGACCCGTAATTGCTAAAAATCTGGTTGGTCTACAGTTTATTGTTTTATGTTGGTGGTTGTATGCATCAATCTTGTGGTTCACCCAGGTTGTTGTTGTTTAACGTTACACCAGTCTCGCATTGCCAGACCTTCCTCCACAGCGCTGCTGAGGAGGGTCTGGCTACACAGCATTACGGGATGGAAGAAAATCACGCTCTGGTTTATTGGCATTTCTTTAAACCAATCACAATCCTTTTGGGTGATGCTAGCACTGGATGGAGATGTGGTGCTACTGCAAAATAGCCTCTGGAAGGAACTTGTTTTGGTGGAACATGTGTACGTTCAAAAGTTTAGTTGTACAACAAAAAACTCAGATTGGACAGACAGTCTAGCTAGCGGTCTGGATTTACCATGCAGAGATCCGAAGAGCAGTTAACCATAGTCCTCAGAAATCCACCAGAGGTTAAATTTCCAACAGAAAAATACCAGAAGGTATAAAAGAGGGATATCCGGCTGAATTTTTGAATTTTGCACCGGAGCAATCCCGGAAGTGGAACCTGGTGGATATAGACTAGTGTTCCACTGATACATTTACAGTATGTGAAGAGTTAAAACAGAGAGCAAGAGGAAAAAGGGGTTGAAGGGGGAGGAAAGGGCAGAGAAAGAAAGTGCAAAAACAGACTAGAGATACTTGTGGTGAGAAGAGGAGTGGTTTGTGACTGAAGCTTCATAAAAAGAACAATTTTGCAGTGGGTGAGGAAATAAGAAAGATGGAGGAAGGCTGCTTGCAAAAGGATTTTTTTGGGATAGAAATGTGCAGAAGGAAAAAATATCCCCAACCCTATGAAACATTTATGTTTCACTGCCCTTCTTACTTCTCTCTGCCTTCTCTTTCACACGTTTTTACAATAAGTTTTATAAACTTGAACACACACACACACACACACACACACACACACACACACACACACACACACACACACACACACACACACACACACTAACATACAGTACACACACAGGCAGCCGGGCTTGATTGTGAGATTCAGGATTGCCAGATGCTTAGTTGGAAAGCACTTCTTCTGAAAAATGTGACTGTTTGCATCACTTTTTCCCACTTTGCCACATGACTGCTGGCTCCATGTCCATAAGACCAGCGGTGGTGTAACAATCCAGACTACTCCATCCGTGTCCCGTCAGCTGTTCATGAGCATTGCTACAAATGTCTTCTCTTTGTTTCCTCCTTTTTGTTTTTGTACAACATTGCAGCGCTTATTAATTACTGATTAATATCTAGTGGGTTTGAATGGTTAGCTTGTGGATTATGTTGTGCATAGTGCAGGTAATGGCTAGTGTTGACAGCAAATGCTGTGATTCTTCTCTATCTTATAAATTAATATGTTGTCTATTTTCTTTCTATGAATGGAACTACTTGATATTAATTACATGACAACAACAATCTGTCACTCACTGGGACATTATTGTCCCAATAGAGCAGTACATAATAGAAATGGAAGGCGTCACCAAAATAAAAAAAATAAAAGGCAAAATAACAGATGTTGATCTGGCAACAGCTCCGACTGAAACTGAATGCATTGGAATGATGTCATCATCCCAAACAAACTGTCTCCACTAAACACTTTTTGGTAAAAAAAATAAATAAGAATAAACTGGCAGTGACACGCTTGCACATTTCCGTCTGAGCACAAAGTGGTATACATATTTGTCTGGATACTTACTGCGTAAGTAAAAGTACACTATGAAGAATACAACATAGTATGTATGTGTAATGGTTTTAACATGTAGCATGGAGTTGGAAATTTTCATCAAAGCCTCTCAAGCTGAATATTTTCCTAAATGGAGGCCAAAATCCTAGAAATAATGATGTACACTGCTGAAATAAAAAACCCTTCTGTCTCCAAAACGTGAGCTCTATCTTTTTGTTTTGTAAATTACATCACAAAAATGATTAAATCACAACACAATTTCCTCTAAAATGATGTTAACTAAGAATTGGATAAGTAAGAATGTGTTAGTGACCTGTTAGTGACATTTCCCTTTATTATCTGGTAAATATTTAATAACAAAGATTTTTCATTTTTTAATTAATTAAATTAAATTTTATTTTAATTAATAAAAGTTTTGGTTATGTCAAATTAAATGTAAAAAATGTTGGTTGGCTTGAAGTTGTGGCAGGCATAGTAACTTTGGCGTTGTTGGGCAAAAATTCAAGTGGAGAAAAAAAGAGAAAACTAGACGTGTGTGTGTGTGTGTGTGTGTGTGTTCAGCCACACTGGAGAATATGAAAGCATGGAAGACAAGATTGTAGAAAATAGTTTAATTTCACTTTATCTAAATACCACTAAAGTGAAAACAGGCAGGAAAAAAAATCTCATTCCATTTTATTGATATGATCATCATTATAAATATCATTACCATTATCATTGTTATTAACCAAATCAATTCACCTCTAATTTTGATTTGCGTAAAAAAAAGAAGCATAATTAAAGTTCATAAATAGCATTGCTTGTAATTCTGTGCCAACATTTCAGACTCCCTGAAGTCACATTTAACCCCCCCCCCCCACCGATCTGATCTAATTCATCACATGCTGAGTGTAAACTGGGATTCATTTCCATCATTGTCATGTTATGCCTCTGTCCAGCAGGACTCCAAATGACAATATAAAAAAGCAAAAAAAAAGTCAGTTTAACTTTACCAGGTGAACAATAATAACAATAACCATACTTATAATAATAACAGTTCCCAATAACAATGATAATAATTAAAACAAATTGCACCATACTGTTGTAATCTGTACCGCATACTGACACATCTGGACAAGCAGCTTCGCTCCTATTTCACAACAAATGTACTGGAATGTTTGAAAACTGTCATTTGTGAGTTAAAACATCATGTTTATAAGAAAATATTTCCCCCCTCTGACTGCTTACACTGAAAGAGGAGTTTTGCCTGTGAATGCAGCTAGACCATCAAGGGGAGCAGTCTCTTGTTAAGTCTGACTTTTGTGAACATAATCCCGGTTAAACAAATCCTAATTGGGAGTTCTGGGATTCGTATCTGTGCATATTCAAAAGTCTGCATCAATCAATACCAACACTGTGCATAAGTGACATGCTGTTATTCTCCACTCCATTAGACAGAAGGAAGGTTATAATAACTACAGCTGGGTGATAATCGTCTAAATAGTAGGCTAGGTATCATTTTTAAATCCCTCATACTAGAGCGAATACAATACCTGAGTAACAATATTAAAATATTAATATTTTTTTCAGTACCTTTCTGAAATATTTGCATTTTTTTTCCCATTAATAAGAAGCCAGAGTTTTCAATAAAACAGTTAAATTGGCAGAATTTTGCTTTAAATCTGGAACTGTCTTGTCACAAAATAAGGAAACAAGGTGACACATCTGTAAAAAAAAAATGTCACGTTGAAATGAATGAATGTCACAATAAAAACTCCCCCAAAAAACCTAACAGCAAATGTGTTTCAGAGAAAAACTCTTAACAGAGATGATGAATTTCTTGGTAAATGAATCAGACAGCAGTTCAGCTGGAGTCGTCCAGTTAAAGGAGAGGAAGAAAGGAGGGATTTCTTTTTCTACACCACGGATGTGCGAGAGAGGCGGGAGGAAGTCGTTGATGAGTCTTTTTTATATATCCCTTCTCTATGATCTCTTTCACACCAATGACCTGGGTTTGGCCCGGGTTGTCTGATCAGGGTTCAATCCTCCTTTTGAAAATTCAAACCCAGCCAGTCAACATGGGTATATCTCTGCTCATGACAATTCATTGACGACCTGGGTCACAACCTGGGAGTGATGCATGACAATTATGTGAGATTGTGGGTATGTTGTTAATCTCTGAACACAGAACAGTACATGTAAAAACTTAACATACAAATACACATTTTCCTGATTTCAGTTTCTAGGGCCTTTTTTCTCTCTGTTGTGGCACATACAAACTACCCAAAATTTAACACATTGTCCCCTTCCTACCCTCCATTTCTTCTGTTTTTTCTCTCCAGTTGCTCTCTCCTCCTCTTCCATTTCTTCCTCCTCCCAGTTTCCATCTACACCCGGCCCTCGTTCTCTCCTGCTCTCTTTCTGTCCCTCGGTGGCAGTCGGTCTGCCAACTACCCCGTCGCTCTGCCTACACCTTGTCCAGGAGGGATCTCTGGCAGTAGAGGAGGCGTCGAGGCGTGCCGTACTTCCTGAAGACCAAAAGCGCTCCCAGGGTGATCACAACCAGCACCAGTAAGAGGAGAGGGATCACCACGGCCGCCGGCCCAATGATCATCCCCTTCTCTGTCTGACCTGTCTTGGGCTCCTCGCCCTCGCAGCCCATCCAGTCCGTGAGCACAGACTTGGGGTAGCCGGACTCCACCTTCATGTACTGGTTGTTGAACTTCCAGTACTTGTTGGCTTTGTAGAAATAAGTGTAAGCTGAGGAAAGTGAAGGGAAAGAGTTTTGCTTTAAATCAAAACACAACAACACAGCTGTTGTTTGGGTTAGAACTGCTCTATACGTATATGAGGGTGTGTCAACAGTAGAACTGCAAATGTTTTTTTATTGTCAAGTAATCTGCCAGTCATTTTCTTAATTAAATAATTGATTGCTTGATTTGAAAATTGTTAAGAAATTGTAAAAAATAAATAATCAAAACCTCACATTTAAGAAGCTGGAACTGAGAAATGTTGGCATTTTGTCTTTGTTAGTGATACATCGACAAAATGGTTACCAATTAATTATCTATCTGACATTGACAGTTTGACTGTTTAATAATCGACTTATGTTTCAGCTTTTGGTCTTGAAATATCGACATCCACGTGATTAGGTAAATGGGGAGAAAAACTTACATCCATCTTCACTCATGATGACAGCTTTAATGTTTTCCGGTGCACCGCTCCACGTGCTAACGGGCTTCGGATAACCGCTGTGCACTGTGCGAGTCTGCTCGTTGAAACGGTAGTACCTGAGAATGACACCAAGACACAAAACAATCAAAGATCTAACTGCTTTGGTTCATTCATAGAACTAAGACTGTAAGGAAACAACAACGTGCATGTCCTCATTTATATTCTACAATTACACAGAAACAACACATGGTTGAAATGAGGACTAAACTGGGCGAATAACTCTCTCAGGAACAAAAAAAAAAATGCAAAAAAGGCTTAACAGTTCAGATTCCACATATAATAAGTTCACCATACTTTAAGCGTATGTGGTGAACCCTGAATAGATAGTGGACAGACTTACTTAGTGCCTCTGAAAAGGTATGTCTGTCCTGTCGGTGTGTAGAAGAGAGCAGCATCAATCTTGTCTTTAGGTAGACCGGTGCCCAGGTCTTTCAGGCTCTTTGGGGAATCCTTTTCCATGCGGTTCTGACTAAAAACCCAGTACCTATCAGCTGGAGATGTAAGAAAGGAAAAAGGGAAGATGATCAGAAGTGAGATAGAAAACATGAAAAACTGAAGAAATAGTGATAAAAAAGTCATAGCAATTAACACATGAAGTTCATCACTGGAGCAGCTGCAGTGTCTCAAAATCCAATCTGCTTCCAATCTAATATCAGATGGAACCTACCTTTAAAGAAGACAAACTTCCCATCATCCCTCTCGTAGGCTGCATTGATGTTTGATGGCAGGCCCTTCCAATAGTGACTGATGGCCATCGGGTAACCTGGCAACACCTTGTTGTTACGCACACGCCAAAACCACTTGTCCTGCAAACATACACATACACATAGATTAGGAGATCTGAAGTTAATTTGTCTGAGATAATGCATTATAGTGGGACACTTGAATAGTCAAAAATATCTGTGGTGAGAAAAGTCCATAATTTGGTTTCTGAGAACATTTAAATATCTGAGAAAAAAAATGTCTCCTGTACCTTAAATATAAACTTTTCTCCACTGAGAATAGCAATGGTGTCAAAGTGTCCCTCGCAGATGTCTGGGCCATTGTCAGGGGTGAACGGCTTTGTGGGTCGAGGGGGGGGAGGGGGAGGTGGGGGAGCCCCAGACTTGGATCCTGTGTGAAAGAGGTTGTGAGAGAGAAGAGAGAAAATCTTTAATAACAAATAATTCAAAGTATGTATGTACCAACACAATGTCGACTCCACCATTTTGGTCCGGACTAAAATATCTTAACAACTACTAAATGTGTTTCAATGAAATGTACACACATTAATTATTTCCAGGTGATGAATACTTTTAACTTTGTTGCATAATTCAAATGATGAAGACTACTGACTTTGTTGATCCTCTGTCTTTCCTTTAGGGCCACTGTCAGGTTCACATTTTGGGTTTTGAGTGAAAAATCTCAACATCTATTGGATGGCACGATTATCAGGTTAAAATCTTAATGTGTGTTCAATACTTTGTTTTACGACTAAATACCTGCAAAGCTCATGGCATTCCCATCAGCCTCTGTTGTATTTTTGTGTTTAGTGCTAATTATCATGTTAGCATGCCAACATGCTAAATTAAGACAGAATTTTTAGCATTTTGCTCAGAGCATCGCTGTGTCTAAGGAAAGCCTCACAGACCTGCTAGCATGGCGGCAGACTCCCTTGTTAAGGTCTAGTCTAGTTTATCAATAAGGTATATATTTACATATACCAAATGATGTAACATTTTAAAGAACTACTGAGAGTGTGTCCGTGTTCCACTTAGTACCAACGTCCCCTGAGAGCCCCAGTGGTGGCTAAAAGGTGGTGGATGTTATAAAAGGATCATCACTGCAAATATATAGCACACGGTCCCACTTCCGTTTGGAGAACAACCCACCATAGATCGTTTGGATGCCTCTGCGATCGTCATCTGGGAGCTGGAAGTTTTCCGTTTCAAACCACTGGTAGAAGGGGGCCATGATGGCAGAGGGGTCGTTGGAGTGCTCCAGACCCAGAGCATGACCAAGCTCATGGACAGCCACAAGGAAAACATCATTACCTTCAGAGAGAGAGAGAGAGAGAGCGAGAGAGAGAGAGAGAGAGAGAGAGAGAGAGAGAGAGGTTACATTCAGTTTATTGTTCTCTTCCTTCTAGGATCTACATGTCACCGTCTGCTCTTCTCTCTCTTACCGCCCTGGTCTGTGTTCCCGGTGGTCCAGGGCTCAGCTAGGTCAAAGTGCGTGTCTCCCCCGATGCCGTGTCCGGGGAAGTAAGCGTGAGCCAGGAAGCCGCCCTCGCCATCAAACGGCGTGCTGTCGCCATGGAAACCCTCTGAGAACGAGAGCATGATGTCTGCGAACTTGTCGACCTTGTCCCTGATGTGGCTGTACGGGATCTCCCTGAAGGTGAGCGGGATCACGTTCTCCCACACCTTGAAGGCTTTTCGGATGGCTTCATAGGTGGCTCGCTCTCCGATCTTAGGGGTGTAGTTCTGTATGCTGTTAAGAACAAAGAGACGGGGATTTATGCTGACACTATAGGCTAATTAAGTCTAATACATCAAACATGACTGTAGATCAGTCTGCAGTCTTGTATTTATTGTAAAATGGTCTAAAAACAAGCATCTGTATCATTAACACATCACTTCAGTTAAATGCCAGACTTTAACAAAGTTTTTTTCCAAATCCTTTTTGCATTGTTTTATTAGTAGTAGTAATATTTAGAGTTTGGATTTTGAGTTTAAAAAGTGTTTAATTTCATTAGCGCTTCAAAGATTATTCAATCAATTGATTCTGAGAATACGTTTTCAGTGGTTCCTTCTTCAAAATGTGAATACTTGTTTTCATAGTCTTCTTCTATTGTAGAAAACTGAGTATCTTTTGGTTTTGGACTGTTGGTCGGACAAAACAAGCAATATGAATATTTCAACTTCTCTAGGACACTGTAATGAGCATTTTTCAAAGTTATAGATCAAATTATCAATCCCAAAAAATAATTTAAAGATGACTTTATTATACATATTAAAAAACGGTGTGTATCATCACCTGCATAATAGATCATGAACCTGTGAAACTTTGGTTGTGAAAGACAAACATGTTGAAAAGCTAGATGCGTACCTGAAGGTCACCTCTGACTTTTCCCACTTCAGACCCTGCACGGCGTATCTCTTCCTCCTCAGGTTGGTTTTCAGCTCAGGGCCAAACTTGTCTGGGACACCACACCGCGGCCGGCTCATCGCCCTGGCAACAGCAAAGTAATATTCCCAGTTCTTAACTTAACATATTTGGACTCAACTGAAGGACACATTATTTGTAAATAACGATATTGCTTTCATAGACTCTCTTAACTCTACTTTTAATCCCAAGTCATCAAATGATCTGACGGCTTGAACATTTGAAAGCCCTTATGCAGTTACGTGCTATAAAAATGTTGCTGTCGTTCAGGACTCACTGTATCGTGCCGGAGTCTATGATGCCGGTGACAGTCAAACCGTAAAAGCTCTGCATGTTTGATATCGCTGTTTCAATGGACTTTGGTGAGCGGATGGCCTGGGCTCTGACGTCACCTGGAGGCAGGTAGCCATACTGCTGCAGCCAACCCTGCAAGAGAGACGGAGAGAGAGCACAATGAAGGTCTAATTGTTAACATATTAATCGATACTTTTGCGTGTGTGGAAGACTATTTCCTTTCCTGTTGGACTTAGTTTAACAGATGGCACCATGAGACTTATATACTGTAGATATTACTTAAAATTAAATGTCATTAAGAAAATCATATGTGATCTTCACAGGTGGGCTAGGTTAGCGTGTCAAGAAGCTATAAGGCTGGAAAGAAGTTCATCTATTGGCTATGAGCTATGGGCTCATACAGCAGGGCCTGCTTCTACAAGGCCATGTCAGCTGATGTAGTGCTGGATACAAATGTTTAATTAAATTAGCACAAGCCAGCTAATACTGTCAATCTGGAGCTTTCCAGGCCCTTGTAAAATTCTCTGTTGCTACTTCACAACACAAAATCCACTTATTACAGAGTATCAACACTTAAAAAAATGTGAGCATGATGCCAAGCAGCATGTACTGTGTGTGATTTACCACTGTCCCGTCACGCATCATAGGACATGTGGGTGTCACCTATTGTCACACACTCTGACTCATACTCCCTGGAGACTGCGATGTAATAGTTTTCCAGATGCATTATAAAAAGGAAGAAAAAACACAGCCGACCACAAGTTCCTACAAGAGTTAAAAACAAAATGGTAAAAAAATCCCCTGTGTTTTTATAACTGCTGTGGTAAAAAAACAACAGAATGATGACATTTCTTGGGAGGTTTAACTCTTCTTTCATCTGAACATCAAACATGTGGGTGTCTTTCTATATTTATAAGGCTATTGATCTATTGAGTGTTTAATTGTGATGCAGTCTACATGCAGTCTAAATGTTCACTCTGGGAAATTGCTGTAACACCTTGTTTATCCCCAAATAAACCTTCCAGACTCGATGACCATGCAACAAAACCAATAATAAATATATTCTATTAAATCTAAATAACAAAAGGTTTTTTTCAACTACAAATGACACACAGATATATGAAATATATTCTCCAGAGAACAACTAAATGATAAATAACTACTTAACTTAAACCCTAACCCTGTATCATTACATCACTATTCTGTTTTAAAACAACACGAGCAACAGCTTCAACAACTGAAAAACCTCACAATGAATATGGACAATTTATACTAAAGCTGAAACTTGCATATAAATATCACATATTTAAGATCTTATATTTGAATATTGTTTTCAAGAAATGGGATACACTCCTAAGACACACATTTTTAATACATCACTTGTGACTTTAAACGACATAATTCTTTCTTTTTGGTCATTTTATAGACCCAACACTAAATAGCAGTTGAGAAAAGTGTGGATGATAAAATAGCTAATCAGGCAGATTAAAGATTTTATTTATGCCGACAAGGCGGTGAGATTGCTGCCTTGAAAACACCCCTGCATAGTGTTGCACGTAGCCTTTCTCATGTCAAGATCCAAGTAGCAAAATCTAAATCTTGGGACCCCTAAAACTGCTACATTCAGTTCATGGTGTTTTGGAAAAGGTACAGGAATACAAAAAAGTCAAAATGTCAATTATCCGCTAAAATACAAAGATATTCTACAAGAGGCTTTTGTTTTTTCTAAGAAGTAATTACCGTAGGAGTGTTGCAACACACAATAAATATCACGCTCTGTGATTTTCTTAGTCTGCTCGTAGTCAGACACGCCAGAAACAACAGAAAAACCACCTGAAAACATCGTAGTCAACAAAAAAAGAAGGGATTGGCTGCTTGTGTGAACCTGTGGGTGTTTTTCTACTTCCAGTCAACTTTCAGAGCTTGTTTGGACTTGCGTCTCTGACCTCAGATACATATCCCATATTGCATGGTAAATAAAGTGAGACAAAATGTGTGTGTGTGTGTGTGTGTGTGTGTGTGCGCGCGTTTGTGTGTGTGTGGGTGGTTTTGTGTGACTTGTTAAGCTAAATACTGACTCCTACAGCAGCCAACACACACATTGTTACGGTAACTCACCATGTTTCTTTATATGACTGTGACATTACACCATGTGTAAACTCCCTAAGCCCAACACCAAATCCCTACTAGCCCCCTTAATTTATGCTGAACTAGTTAGGGGGAACTTTGTTGTAGGGTCATAAGCAGGGGCGAGAAAGCCAAATAAAACACACTCTGAAGTCACTGATGTCATTTTAGTCACAATGACCCAGAAGTCTGTCTAGACGATTGCAGCCAAAGACAACTGGCGGTCATAATGCTGGAAAAAGTAAAATTTAGGTTCCTCAAAGCTTGAGTTTGAGATCTCCCTGCCACTGACTATGTCTGTGGCACCTTCTCCACTCTCTCTGTCTGCTTTCATGTCAACCAAAACCACCACTATTTATCTTTACACATGAAACGCCAGCCTATTCTTTCCACTGCCTGCTGCTGGTGGTCTAAGACTTAAAGGAGTAGTTCAAAATTTCGAGGAGTATTTGCTTTCTTATAGCATTGATACCGTAAGAAAGTGGAGCAGTTTTCCCCTGTTTTCAATCTTTGCGCTAAGCTAACCAGCTGTGAGCTTTAGCTTCATATTTAATACACAACCATAAGAGTGGTATCGATCTTCTCATCTCCTGGCCCTTTTTGTTTGAGTTGTAGACTCTTAATTGCATCTTAAACCATGTGTTTCCACTTATGTATCTGCACACAGCGTCAAACACACATCTTCATCTCCACCACAGATTAACTCGGTGGAATTACGCTGAATTCCTTCGTTAGCGTCATCTAAACCTCAGATATCGCTCTTATTCCACCATTAGTGCTGTTTTTCTCTTCAAACCTCCCTCTGACAAGTAAAGGGAAAAGCAGGGGGGAGGGATGAAAATGTGGCAACTGTTTACTGTCTGCGCACACACACAGCTACTGTTAGTGAAGTGCTGGTCAGATAGGCCAGAGAACAAGGTTCACTTATGACGATCTGCAGAAAGGCTACTTATCTCCCTTCTCTCCATCTCTGCTTTTCCCTTCTCACAATTTCTTCAAGATTTCTCTGATTTTTTTAAGCATCTAGTTAATCTAATTTATCCCCTTACTCTCTCTGTACTACCAACCAAATTGACTTTCTCTGCCTCCTCACTGACTGCTGCTAGTGTGTCCTGTGGCTCCAGTGTGGTGACGCGTCTGCTTCTATAAAAACACTCCCCTGAAAAGTCTCCCCCACACCATCAAGACCTCCATTTCTCTCCCTCTAGTCCCAATCTACTCCTCACCACCACCTCCGGTTGAGACGCCAGGTATCCCAGCATGCACCCCTCCTCCCTGGAACTCCCAGCAGCCACCATCAAAGCTCCTATTTATTGAGACTTGTACATGGCTGGTATTGTTGGCCTTGGGTTAGCTAGGTAGCTCGCTACACGGCCATGTGTGGTCAAAGGGCTGGCTGCTGGTTTGTTAAACACACCGCTGAGTGTGGGCAGTGTGTGTGTGTGCAGTGACGTGAAGTCTGAATGTATAATGCACAGACACTGAAACACAACCAGCGTGATGTAAAGGTTGTGGAAGAGGTTGTTTCGGTGGAGCTGTGGGATGGAGAACATGGATTCTGTGACCCTACTGTGACCTTGCTGTCTTATGTAGAGCTGGAACACTTAGTTATTTGGACAGATTTTCATAATCATTTGGTCACTAAAGTCATTGTTAGGTCATTTTTGTTTTCTTAAATTCCTCTAAACTGAATATTCTGGGGTTTTGGACTGTTGGCTGGACAGCATTAACAATTTGAATATGCTTTGGGGACAATGTGTCTGACATTCTATGAATCAAATGATCAAATGATTAATTAAGAAAACAATCTACATATTACTACATAATTAAAATAAACTAATCAGTGGAAGCTCTAAATTCCATAAAGGTGATTCATCACTTGAGCACTTAATTAGATTTTTATTGTATGTCAAAACTATTGAACAGTAAAGGTATATTGAGTGTTTCTTTCTGACTTTTTGTGGAGCAAATAGTTCAATCATTTGAGAAAATAATCAGCGGATTCATCAAAAATGGCAATTATCATTAGTTGCAACTATAATTTTAGTGAGTTTACCAATAACTGATTACAAAAAAGTATCTAAAAACTGAGGTAGGTGTAGTTTGTTTCCTCCAAATCACCACTGCATATAGGTGCCTGCAATCATTGTATTCTCAAGATCAGAACAGAATAATCTAAATCTTGTTCTTCGTCTAGCTGTATTAACTTGGAAAGGTCCCTGGGGCAACAATAAGCCGCTGGGCCCCCATTAACCCTCCATTGCTCTCACACTCAATGTGTACAATCTGTGAAACCTTTCCAAACTAGAACAGCACCCCATGGTTCTAGGTTTTCTGTGGGGTAATTTCATTATAGGCACTCAGTGTTACATTGTCTATAGTCAGTGTATGTTCAGAGTACCAGCTGTAATCAATCTGTTTTTACTACATCCGCCCTGATGAAGACCTTGTGTGGTCGTTACCGGTTAACAAAATTGAACTAATAATGGTTTTAAAAGTAGACTTTAGCACAGATGATATATCCTTCTTAAGCTATGGCCTCATACAGCCGGGTCTACTTCTATAAGGTCTCTACCCATGTCAGTTGATTTAGTGCTGGATACAAATGTTTAATTAAATTAGCCCTTGTAAAGTTCTCCGTTGCTACTTTACAACACAACACTTATTACAGAGAGTATCAACACTCATGTGAGCATGATACCGAGCAGCATGTCTGTGATACAGTATGTCAATGTCCCGTCACGCATTATAGGACATGTGGGTGCCACCTATTGTCACACACTCTGACTCACATTCACCGGAGACTGCGATGTAATAGTTTTTTCCGGTTGCATTATAAAAAGGAAACAAAAAAAAGCCAATCACAAGTTAAAATTAGGGAATGATGACATTTCCTAGAAGGTTTAATATTCCTGTCACCTGAACATCTAACATGTGGGTGTCTTTCTATATTTATGCAATACAAGAAATGATGTGTTAAATAGGGTCAAGGATGTGGGTTTGTGTATATTTAAGTATGTACACACTTAGTATTGCAGTTACGTGTCTGTTAAACAATGGCAAAGGCCATCTTTTTGTGTATAGCAATGCTACCAAGTGTCAAAACACTAGTTGTTTTAAGCTGCCTAAATAAACTTCCACTGATTTTCTATTGTGAATCTGTTTTTTTTTTTCAACCCTGAGAAATTAGTTATCCTTGAGTATACTTAAATCTAACCAGGGACAAGTGTGGACAGACAAGAAGGTAAAAGACAGTAGAAGATGATCTAAAGTGCAGAGTTACATTAGCAAAGGAGAGGTAATGCCATTAGAAGGAAGAGCAGAAAATGGAGAAGGGAGAGAGAGAGAGAGAGAGGGGGGTTAGGAGTACGGCTGAATTTAAATTTAAGGGACTGAGTCAGTTGTTCCTCTTGCTCGGTGCCAATGGAAAAAACTGAGAAATCTGCTCATGAGGGGCTCAATCTCACATTGCCTTCATTTCTTAGCGTCTCTGACCCAGTTAGCACTCCCAGCAGCACCGCGCAAACGTTTCCATTTCTGCTGGGTCCAACCGGTCAAATAAAGTCCCTTATTCTGCTTTAGTGAAATATGCAAGCCAACAGTAACTGGTATATACGTTTTCTATGGTGGCAGTGATGCTAGAGTAACAAATATATATATATATATATATATATATATATATATATATATATATATATATGGAGCTTATAAAATATGATTAACTGTGATAGAATAAACAGTATTGAAGAAATGAACTCCACTTAAACCACTTACAACATTACGATGATGGGTACCACTTTCTAATAAGGTTGACAGTGGTGGAAGATGTATTTAGATCTTTTTCTTAAGTAAGTATAGTAGCTAACAGTATTAGCAGCAAAATATAGCAGAGTACATGCAGAATGGCCTATTTGTATATCACACTTTTAGATCATGAACGGTGCATTAACATGGATATGCATTGGTTGGTTTTAATGTTGTAGTTGGGGCAACACCTACGTAGATACTGTTGCTCCATGTTGTAAAAAACTCAGTCAGCTGATGGAGGTTCCAAATAAAAGTAGTAAGAAAACCTTGAGTTGAGATGGTTTTTGTCAACTATCTGAAAAAAAACACTGTAAAAATAAGTACTTGAGTAAATACAGTACTTGAGTTGAAATATACTTAGTTACTTTCCACCACTGCCTGGAGTCTTTTCAAAGAGAGGTCTCTACCTCTACCAGATGGCTGGTTCAGCACATCTGGCCTACATCTTTAGTCAGATCCAACCAGCTGAGCACTGGAGACTAAAACCTATAAGAAATGCATGCATGTACCTTCAAAACCTGCACTTTCTAACATCACAGAGGAAACCTCTTTGATGTCAAGGTGCATCATTTTCTGTGGTGTAGAAGGGCAGAGATAAGCTCCCTTTCTCCCTTGAAGCCCATCAGTGTCTCATTAAGACTGATACAGGTGATTACTTTAACATTTCTTAAGTGTCAGCCGCTGCCTGTCAGAGCAGCGTGCTCCAGATCTGGAGCAAGAATTTTTCTTTTGATGCTACATCAACACTCACTCTAGCCGAGATAAAGAGACCTGAACCCAGATGTGTTTTGACCGAGTCTGTAACCCTCTGCTGGAATCACAAGATGTGTCTCCAGATGGCAACGGGGAATCTCCAGATTCTTTTAGCCCGATATGGAGAGATCCTGTATTAGACCCTGTTTTTTCTATTGCTGCCCACTTCCTTCTCTCACAAGGTCCCGCTAAGCTTTTTATTTACGTAAAGAAAGGTTAGACAAGGCAAAAGCGGTAAATGAAATCAGATGCCGGAGGCCGCAAAGGTACTAGACTTTACCAGAAGTCATTTTTACCGTGGAAGTCTGCAATTTCTCTATTGGTGGAGCCAATGGATTTTGTTTGTAGTTTGTTCGTTTGAGTGAAGTCAGAGAGGGATGTTTAGATGTTGAGTAACACTGATAAACCACAAAATTCCTCTAAACTCAGTTACTCTGTCCAAGTTCTGCTTTCCGAACCCTCCACCCCCACAATGGAGCTTTGTCGACTTTAAATAAAAATGTATGTCATTCAGTTGTTGCCTTTTTTTGGTTTCACCTATATTTGCTGTCTGTCTGCTTTCTCTACACACAGACAAGTTTATCTTTTGATCACAGGGTTCATATCCAGCTCTCAGGTGATGTAATCCTAAACCCATAGTTAATTCTTATCCTCTTTTTGCATCAGAACTGATTGCCATGTCTGACAGCATCACAATACAGTGTACACAACATGGGACAGTCACTCTTCATCTGATGTCTCACATTAAGTCCTCCACTGTTTAATGCTGAAGTGATATATATTAGAAGATCTTATACACTGCTGTAAAAAGTCATGTTTTTGCACTATGTTTACAGACATCCATCACTGTTGGTGTGTTTGCCACAGGAGGGCAGCTGCCTGTGGCATCTTATAAACTGTCTGACTCTCTGAGTTATCCACCATGTCTGGCTTGACTCACACGCCAGCAACTTGTGGTCAGTGACTAAGGTCCTCCTTTTCGCATCCTGTCCACCTAGAACTACAGCACAGACTCAACTTAAACTCACTTGTAGCTAATAGACTTTTTGCTCTGTGAATCAATTCCCTGCTACAGCTGCCTTTATTGGTGCATCCTGTCCTTTTAGTGGTGCAGTATTTCACAGAGAAACACCTAGTATACGTGCAGTTCCTGACTGTATGACTTATTGTGACTGAACACTGATGAGGGTGTTTTAATAAAAACTCCTTATGACCTCTGAAACTACCAACAAAGCAAATATGAAATGGACTGAGAGCCAGAGAGGCGCTCAGGCTGCTCGTACCCAATCATTTACAAAGCTGCACGGGACCTGATGACAAAATCTGTTGTTCCGTTGAAGGCTAAACTGCACTTCATTCAACTACTCTCCATTCCTCAGGTGTCACAGCCTGAGGCCTACAGTCTCCCAGATAGAGAGACTTATGTCTGGCTTGTTGTGAATGCAGACCAGCTTCCCGGCCTATGTGCAGTCTACACAGGCAGATGAAAACCATTAACCCCCTCCCCCGTACCCTCACTACACCCTTTTCTCTCAGAACAAAGCAGCTCAGCTGAGGTTTCTGCCCCTGCATTGCTAGACCCCCCCCCCCCAAAAAAAGTTTTCGACTCATGACATTTTTTCTCTTGATGAAGTTACATCTCTTCTTACAGTTTCTACTCAGATGGGATTTTAAACAGCTCTTAGTACAGAGTTTATGGGTGGCTGCATAAACATGGGCACAAAACAGATCCTCCCTTGCTGTTGCAAGATTAGAGAAAACCTAGTAAACATTAGAAAGACACTACTGACACTGTAGAGATACAATAAGGGGTTAAAATACAATCAAATAAATCGCTGTAAAACTTGGGAGTTCTATCTATACCCTTCAAAGATAGTGTAGAAACTGTCATTGGTAAACAATTAATTAGAAAATAAAGAACATTTCAAATTCAAGTTTTTAAAACATAACAGCTATGACACACTTTACATGTGTATAAATTCCAGTATATATCACTTTGCATTGTTTAAAGTGAATAAATAAGGATTTCTATTATACATACCTCTGCTTTAAGTAAATCTGCAGTGACTGAGGTTAAGCCAAAGCAGCAGAGACCACAGGCCAGGGCGAGGAGCTGGGGCAGCATTCTTCTATCTGCAAACTGCCCCAAACAAGTTCAGCAATATGTCTACAGAAGTCCCGCCGTCCTGACTGCACACTAAAAAACAAATCGATCGATGCTACTCCGTTATGCGTTTAAAACGTGGCACAAAGCTCTGTGTGGTATCCACATGGACACTGTGAGCGCACCGGACAGCTTTTCTCGACAAAAGAGTTAAAATCACTGAACAAAATGTTAAAATCATCAGTGAGCTGTGACAAATGCTCAGCTGGTGTTTACTAAAGCTTCATAATTTGGTTTCCTGTCCTCTGCTAGGATTGTCTGCAGCCAGCTTGTGTGGACGTGGTCGAGAGAGAGAGAGAGAGAGAGAGAGAGAGAGAGAGAGAGAGAGAGAGAGAGAGAGAGGGAGAGAGAGAGAGAGAGATGGATTTTCCTCTGGGTCCTCCTCCAGATGTGCGGATAGTTTGACTCTTTTTTAGGTTAAACAAACACTGACATTCAACTTTAAGTAGACAATATCCCCATTTAAAAATACACCATTACAAGTCTTATAATACGAAATTCTTAACTTTAAAACTTTTATTTAAGTAAAAGTCATGGCCTTTTTTACTCTACTAAATGTGTGTGTACTTATGAGTGACTTTAAGGAACAAACAATTTGATCAAAACCATTTCATCAATTAAAAGGTTGAAGCGTTTCTCCAGATCAAACTACAGTTGTATGACAAGTAATTAAATTACCTTGACCAACATTAGAATGCTACACATGCATGCCTCAGTAGATCCAATATGATAACATGACACTAACAACAACCATTCTCTTATTTTACTTTCCATTTTGCAAGTACATCTGTCCAAATACGCTTCTGTAGGCTTACTCTTAAGTAGGTCCCAAAGTAAAAATGCAAATGCATGACCTTTGCAGTATTTAAAAAAAAATGCATTAATGCTACTTTCACTTCCCCTACACGTAAACACATTTTGTAACATTACAACTGGTTTATAAGCCAGCCGTGGTCAAATATGCTGTGTACACGTGTAATATGGAAACGTAAAAACTCCAGAACACAAACACTGAGATTGGACTTAACAGTGAAGTAGGAGACATCTTGCATCCAGCAATCAACCGTTTGAAATGGAAAATATTGAAACACTCATATCTGGATTTTTTATTGAAGGAGGAAGACCAGGTGTAATTTTAAGAATCGATGAGGTTATTTCACTTTGTCAGTAGAAAAAACAGATCAGACCTGCATTACAGTTAAAAGCAGGACAGCATTGGAATAAGTATTGAAATCCTTTGTAAATGAACATAAGTTAAATAGCCTATACATACATACATACATACATACATAAATACATACATACATACATACATACATACATACATACATACATACATACATACAATACATACATACATACATACATATATACATACATACATACATACATACATACTTACATATTGGTTGTCCTAAAACATGTCTTAAAGGATCAGGATATTATTTCTTCCAATGCTGAAATGTAGTAGGGTAGAAGTGTAAAGTAGCATAACAAATACTGAATAAAAATGAAAATACTCTACTTAAAAATAAATTAGTGCAACACTTGAGAAAGTGTATTTAGTTACTCTAGACCTCTGGAGGTCCCTACCACATTTTTGTGAATTAACTGATTTTGCTTAACTGTAAATTTGTACAAACCGACACTGACACCTTGTGTTAAAAAAAGAAACATTTCACACTAACTCATTGTACACATTAGCCGCCCTATAGGATTAAAAAAAAATATATAGGGACATATTAATGTACACTATTGTGATCAGATTCAGTGTAAGTGTTTATGTGAACAAAAATGTAAAGTTTTATGAATGGAACAAACTGAACAATTAAGCCCCGCCCCTCCTGTCATGAGCTAACATGTACGGAAGTAGATTAGAATTTATCAACAAGAAAGGCCGACAGACATGGTAACGTACTTGGCTCCAGTCCTTTTTTAAATCATTTTATTAGGTTGTTACCTCTTCTGACCTACATGTTGTGATTTATTTAGGTACTTAAAGAATCCGTGTCCTGCTTGGAAACGTGTTGTTGTGGTGTCGCCTTCTAGAAAAAGCGTCTAAACGAAGACAGAAGTCAGTTAGCAGTTAGCTCGCCAGGAAGCTAACGTTAGCTTTTAAAGCTGGCGAGCAGCTTCCCCCTCCTTCTCCTTCAAACCGAAACTATCCCTTTTAACGTTATCTCAGGACATTATCTGTACTTGTAGGGCACTAAATGATGTATTTATTGACAAGTACTCGACATCCTAATAGCTTTACTTTATTGGTAATAACAGAAATACTTAGAAACTATTTATGTGGCGAGGATGTTTCCTCTGAAATGCTAGCGTTCAGGCGTCATTGTTGAGAAGATAATGGGAAGGAAGTGGGTGTGTGGGTGTGTGAGAACAGCGTTCAAGATCAAAATAACGTCAAGAGGCAGGTATTGTTTTCCTGCCCGGATATATGTTATTAATATTACTGTATATGTCAATGCTCACTCACGTTTTGTGGCCAGATGGATTACCCTTGGGTAAAATAGTTTCGACTCAATCAGATAAACGTCTTTAAGTTGTTTGAAGTAGGAGCACTTAAGCTAAAACCAAGTGCCAGTCAAGGTAATTTAATCTAAATAGGATAAGAACTCTTACGCTGAGGTCTTATGATTGACATTAGCAACTGCAAAGTAAGTTATTGTTTATAAGGCAGACAAACTGACCAACACATACAATAAAAGGTCGATACTTGGTGCCTGTGTATTGATACAGTATTGCCTCTGAAAATATCGCGATACTATGCTGTATCGATTTGTTTCCTCCACCCCTATTTACACCTATTTACGATCATAGAAGACTGAGAAAGCAGCAAATAATAACGTGATAAGCTTTTTTTGTTGTTGAAATAACTACTTAAATTAGTAATTTATCATAATGTTGACAATTGATTTTCTACCAATCAATTAATCAACTTAACGATTAACCCCTAATCATGACTATCAAATGAACTGTTCTGATGTGCTGGCTGGCTTATTTATTGCCACGGCAGTCGAGTAATAACATTATGAGGCTGTTTTATGGTTGACAACCAAATTAACACGCATCTTCTCTTCTTTCACTTTACAGATGAAGTCTTCCTGAACAAGCCTCCAAAAATGGTGCTTCTCTGACATCTTTTTTTTTTTTTAAAACCTTTTTCAAGTCTTCAGTTTTAATATAGTTTCCAACATTTTAGTGGAGAAGCATTATCACAATGACCGCCGCTTACAACCTCTGTGCCCTCCTAGTTTTCACCGTAACAGGTAAGTAAATACACTCTGTTCAGTGTGTTTGACTGTGTAACATTTATGATCAGACAACCATGGTGATTAAACACCTGCCTGACTCATTCTGTTTTTGCTTAATTTATCTGCAGCATGCAGCCATTTTAAGCCTGTCTTCTGCTCTGGTAAGGAGACAAACTAGTCAGCACTTTATCTCATGTTGTGACGAAGATGAGGTTTTGTCAAATTATGGTTAAATACTTCTCTCTAACCTACCATGAGCAGATCATATTGACCAGTACTTCTTTACTGTTATTGTTCCCCACATCTTCTCCAAGCACTTATTTTATACTGTATTGTGATAACATTAAGCTGAATCGGTGTAATGTAATTAAGGTTTAAAGGTGCTCTAAGCAATGTCACACATGTTTTAGGCTACAATATTTGTTGTCACATACAGCAAACATCTCGTCACTATCCACGAGGTGCCTGTCCCCAGAGCACACTGTAAAAAAACGTGGCCTCTGTAGACAGCCCAGGGTCTACAAACAGCAACAAAAACAAACTGTGTCCACCTGCACCACCAAGTATACACAATGTTCCAGCTTTCCAGCCAATAACCAACAAGAAAGATTTGGGGGTGGGGGTTAGTGTGCAGAAGCACAGAAGAGAGTGGGAGGGGCAAGCTAGTCTCATTTTGTTTGAAAATACTTCCATCGTCAACAAGAAGTCACGTCACCCAACATCGCTTGGAGAACCTTTATAAGCAAAAATAGTAACGTTGCTAACATTTTCTTCAACACCTCACCGTTTTAACGCCAACACTTTAAGCTTCAAAAAGAAGAACTGTGGAAAAATGTGTCTTCTTAACCTTGTTCTTCTGTCTTGCTGTCCTTCAGCCCACTGTGGGCATTCCCTCCAAGTCCTAGACAGTGATGTGGGAGAGATCACGAGTTCTGCTTACCACAGCTGGTCCTACCGCTTCGGCTCTACCTATGACTGCTGGATCATCAAGGGTTCGGAGGGAGAACCTATTGTTCTCAGGTAAAAGCACTGAGGGAATTTAAAATACCAGATGCAGTTATTTGCTGTAAGTCAGATGTCTTCTGTGACAACGAGACACTCAATTGAACGGAATTCAATGTATATATGACAACGACATGTGCTGTGCAAAGTATTAAATGTCTTTACTACATAGAAAATATTAGGGACCCTGATTTTGCTCGATCATGTTCTGTGGTTGGGGTGAAATGTTATGAATGGCCTAGGAATGGGCAGTATTAATGAAAACCAATTGAGAAGATGTTTGTGACTAATCCAGTAAAAAACAAAGTTGATTACATTTAATACTAAATCATGTAAACATCCCATATTGCCATTCAGTGATTTGCAGCATGTCCTAATACACCTAGCGATTAAAGGAAAAACTAGCGCTGTGTGGCAAATGCCAATCGTATTTTGTCTACTTGTTTTGTTGCAGAAATGCTGCCTCTTAGCTGGTATTTTTATGTAAGAAAGGTTGTTCACTAATTCTACTTTAAATCCTTTTTTTTAAAGCTTTTCACAGTTTTCAGTACGGTGTAGGAAGGAATGGGTGTCTATAAAATCGTCATCTGACAGCGAGCCGCTTGTCCTTTGTGGCTCCAAGTTGCCGCAACCAATGGAGTTCCCAGGAGGAAATATTACAGTGATGCACCACTTCCTTCCCCATCTGTTCCCTGTGTCATCTTTTCTGTTGAACTACGCCAGAGGTATGATAGCATGGTGTTTTTTTTTCTTTTGTTTAAACATTTGTGCAGTCTTCATCTACCTTTTCAAGGAAAGAATCAATGTGTACAACAGTATTACATTTTGGCTTTGCATTTTTGTTGCAAGTTTCAGTTCTTTTCAAAATTGAATTCTTTTCATATGTTTTATCCCTTCTGTATCTACACACCCAGACTCTGGTAAATGCCCAGAAACATCCTTTGAGTGTCTGGGGGGTCGCTGCCTTCTCTCTCTTGGCGCTGTAATGGCCAGGTGGAGTGTCTTGGGGAAGGTGCTGGTCCCGGCACCGATGAACAGGGCTGTGATGCAGAAATGGAGACCACAGAACCCCCAAAGTACAGCAGCACACAGGCAGGGAGGCGCCAAAGCAGAGACGTACACAGAGAAGAACCCATATTGGGACCCAGATAGACATTATGTTGCAGATTCTGAGTCATGATCTGTGGGCGC
>NW_022605098.1:0-10433 GCF_008692095.1 Etheostoma spectabile | reverse complement strand
AGTTCAATAGTTCATAATAGCCGAAGGAGATTTCACTTGGTCTGAGGCAACATGCAGAAAAGTAGATACCACTGGGTTTTAACAGGGTAAATACTGTGTATTCTAGAGGGTACAACATAGTGCTTAAAAATAGGCAGTTGGTTGAAAAAAATCTCTCTTTAACAGGGGACTGAGTCAACTTCACAGGGATATGTGCCAGAATATACTAAATAAAATGTTTGTTAAAGCAGAGGGCAGAGCTGCCAACTGAACATGTAGTCTATGACACTGACATGACAAAAAGTCTAATTTTTTTTATTTTTTTTGTCTAAAAATGAGACAACCACAAACAGGTGACTACTCTTTCAGCATTGCTGACAGCACATAATTGTATGATAGAGTTGTCAAATGAATTAAAACTTTGGTAAAATTGGACCAGCAACTGCCTGAAAAGACAACGGTTTAGGTGTTTTTAAAAAGGCTGCTGCCTGTCCTTGGTGTACAGTCAGTTACCCCTCATGACACACAGGAAACGCAGTTCAACTTTCTGCAAGTATTTAAATCAACCCTTTTTGACAATAAAAGTGTGTGTCATGCTGCTTGGTGGAGGTTTGCTGCATAAGCTGGTTGTTGTGCGCTTTTTAAGCGCAACATTCTTCATGACATTACCGCCAATTAATCATTCATTTCCCACTATTATGACAGCATCATATACCTTCAGTCATTCGAAAGACCCTTTCCTAAAAGTGTACATTTGACTTTACTCATTCATCAGGCTTCCAGGAGGCTGAACTGTGACTGAGTCATACATGAACTCTTAGTCAGCATGTTAAGGAACCACTGCTGAGACACATGTATAGTAAAACGGCTGTAAACCTGCAACATTTCACAGCTGACGTGATTTTTTTTTTGGTAAAGCAGCGATGGCTTCAATCTGTTACAAGCAATACAGTCTGGCCTAGACACAAGGTACTTAAAAAGGACAGAAAAGCAGGGTAGAAAGTACAGGCAGTACTTTTTTTTAATATTTAAAAAGTTTTTATTTTGCAAAAGCCAAAGCTTTGGCAGTGTGTTAGTTATTGACACACCAGCCAGGTTACAGCCTGCAGCTTGCATCATCCAGAGCTCCAGGACCCTCACATACTGTTTGCTTTAGGATATACAGATAAATCAAAAAAAATCAGTGATAGTATAAAAAAAAAAAAAATTATGATTAGGTGAGAAAAATTCGTCAGCCCATAGTTTCTTTGTGTTAGACCCGTACTCCACAACAGGTAGACCAACTTCCGATTCACAAGCCATGTGACCTACACAGACAGAAGACTTTAACATGCCTCCAAGTTGTTGCTGTTAACTATCTGAAAGTAAAAAGTGCATACTTGGGCACATTACTCTATTTTACTTTGGTCGGACATCTCTGCATTAAGGTCAGTTGGCTTCATTTTTCAATTAGGTGGACTAAAAATATCAGTCAATGGTTCTTCCATAGTTGGTATAAAGTGCACTGGAGTAAGAGCCAGAACATAGTGCCCCATTTTCCATTTCATGTATTGGGAATCAAGTCGGAATTAAAAATGTCACAACAATAAACCAAATCGAATCAAATTAGGGCTGCGATTAACAATTGTTTTTATTATCAATTCATTTGCCAATTTTGTTTTTGATTTATCAATTAAATGTGAAAAATTACCTAAGTTCAAATATCTTTAAAAGATTCCTTTTTGTTGTAATGTATGACAAAGAAAAGCATCAAATCGTCCCATTTGACAGCCAGAAACCGCTGATGCTTGGCTTATTTTCTTTAATACATTTCTGTCGATTGATAAATAGAGTAATCGCTGCAGCGCTAAATCCACCCCTATCAAACACGTCTATTACTAGAGCTTGTTAAAACGTACCCAGTGTAAAGTCTTTACCAGAGCGTTCAATCAGCCTCTCGCTGCAGCAACAACAAACTATCCGAGTGCATATTACTGCAGATATGTGACCATACTCACTCAAAGACGACACATTCTTCAGCACCACTGTAATGTTCCTGCAGTGCACAGAGCTTTGAAGTACAGCAAAATTAACACTGCAAAGTTTGTTTGTTTTCCAGGTTGCTTTAAAGACTATATGCAAACTTATTCAATGCCTTGATTGTTACATAAATGCACCACTGACTGTTTTTAAATCTATTAAGGCACTACAGTTACATGCAGCTTATGGCACATTGCTGGTAAAAGAGGAGTAGGCCTATCTGTAAGCAGCACGTGGATGTGACTGTACAGAGGGTTGTGGGGGGGTGTGGGGTGTGTGTGTTGTGTGTGTGGTGTGTGTGTGTGTGTGTGTGTGTGTGGTGGTGTGTGTGTGTGTGTGTGTTGTGTGTGTGTGTGATGTGTGTGTGTTGTGTACATGTGTCTACAAAGACAGAGTGTAAGTGAGTCCGATTCTCTCCTTGTGCAGGATGCGGTAGCGTTGCATGCTGCTGATACGTATGTCAATACAGCTTACAAGCCATCAATAAACACACGAGAGAGTGTGTCACTCGGTTGGTTAGGGGTTTCGGCATGCAGGCATGTGTGAATTTGGGGGGTTGGGGGGGGTTACACTCAAATGAAAATGGCAAAAAAGTGACGGAAAAAACGCAATGAGGGGATAAAGGGCAGGAGAAAGCGAGATAAACTGAAAGCATGATTGGTGCAGAGAGCCAGAAAGGGAGTGGAGGAGTGGAATAATTTATAAAGGAGGCAATCATAAGGTTCCCACAGTGAAACCTGATAACTCAACTAGCTAATGGATTCCAGACGGCTCTCTTCTCCCTTCCCCTCCTCCCCCTTCTAACCCCCCCCTTAAAAAGGGAGCCATTGAGGAAAAGATACTGCGGAAAGTGAAGTGTGGGTGAGGAGAGAAGAAGTGCATGGCGTTTTGTGGAGAGAGGAAGAATGGGATCTACTCCGAGTTGAAGTACAAGGATGTATAGGCTGATACACGAGGAGTGTAAGGAGGAGATGGCGAAGCTATGTTTGCACACAACAAACATGAACGGTCGTGGCTGCATTTTTGGCTTGCTATTTTGAATCTAATGCTTTTGTGTTTCTACGGCGTATGCATGCATCAACTTCACATCCCTGATCTTTATCATCTTCAAGTATCCTACTTTATATACCGACAGTACGACGGGCTTACTGCAAAGAAGCGCTGGGGTTGCAAGTTCTGTGAAAAACCACCGTTTAGATATACGCATCACTTCCATGAGCTCCTTTAACACACTCACTCAAGACACAAACACTATCAAGAAAAGGGGACTAAACACAGGAAACCACAATAGGTACGTGTAGTTGCAAACAAAAAAGAAAGACATGCTGCTGTTGCATCTGCAATTTCTTCAGGTAAGCTTGACTCCCTGAAATCGCATGCTTGATGGCAAAGTTCAAGTTGCACAAAAGTTTAGACCATCATTCAATATCAAATTAGTCCATTAATCAAAACATTTTTGTATTCCTATGTTATTCTCTAACAGTTCTTTTTTTTTTTTTACAATTTAATGTTTCTTTTTAAATATTCCCCACACAAAATTACTCAATTTCTTTGCAAATGAGGCCCTTTGGCGCAAAAAAAAACAGAAGACTGTAAGCGCTAAATTTGATTTTGTTTTCCCTCTAACACACCACACCCACACACACACACACACACACACCACACAACAACACACACACCACACACACAGACACACAGACAGACAGAGGTCAATGAGGTAAACGAAGCTCTGTAAGAAGAGGAGTTTTGTCTGATTTGCTCTCCATGTACTGACTAATCCTCTGTTCCTCCTCCTCACTTCCTGCTGATTACTATCCCTGACTGCTCTGGACACAACGAGGGTGCGAAACACTGCAGCCAAATAGCCGTGGTAAGAAATCCAGCAACATAATAGTGTTTTCACTAGAATGAGAAATAACAGCAAGACAGGACACATAAGCATTAAGCTCACAATATGTCATTTATCAGGAACAACATGCTATTGAGCTGATTGATGTAGTTTATTTATATTTATTCAATGCGGTTTTGTACAAAAGAAAAGGAGGAAACATTTTTACGGATTTGTCTTTTTGACAGTGAATATCACAGTGTCAGGGCAATGTCTAAAATAAACAGAATACAAAACTGGAAACTTCTTCATTCGACATTGCCTACCACGGAACTTTTAAAATTATTTTCAGAAGTTGTGAACTGATGAATTGGCTGCATTTCTGCCACTTAAAAAAGAACATGGGAAGCAATCATTTGCAAAGTTTATTGTATGTATATATTATTATTATATACCATATACATGTAAAAGCATAATTTCCCCTCATAATCTTCCCACTCATCACACAGAGTTTCCCTTCGGGGATCAATAAAGTATTTCTGATTCTGATCTTTCCAGTCAAAGCTGAACATTCAGATGCTCAAAAGGAATATTTTGCCTCCAAATAATGTGTCATTATAATAGTGTTATTAATGTGTCAACACCATAGGATCACACACGCACGCACACGCACACACACACACACACACACACACCACACACAGTGTTTACGAAGCCAGGCATGAGGCCTTTTTTTTCTTTTTACTTTGACAATATCCTATTAAGAACCTGATAGGCCCATTAAGCTGCTAAGCCAACTTGCTAGCTTACCCTGGCATGGTTACTAATGGGTATGTGTGCCAAGGCCAGTGAACTGGTATAAGATGGGACAGACAGCTGTTCCATTAACAGTAGATGTAAAGCAGTGGAAGGCTGTCCAGACTATGGGCTTTCACTAGGAAGTGAGAGTGAGGTCACTGTTGGCTTGCGGAGGCACAGTGTTGTGCCTGTGTCCAAAATACTAGCACCTTGGTCTTAAGTTGTTAACTTGTTTATGAGGACATAACGTATGGTAAATATTAAAGCAAAACAACATTTACATTATGATGTAACCATTATGTTTTAAAAGTGCAAACTGCCAACTGAGCAAAGATAAGGGAAGCTGAAGCAGCGGCATACTGCTAGCAGACAGTCAGAATTAGTTAACAATTCAACAATTACTCAACTAATCATTTATCAAATCTACAAACTAGTGCCTACCTTAATAATTGTAGGGCTGAAATGGTTCCTTGAGTAACTCGATAATTTGATTTCTAAACATCCTCGACGCTAAATTCTTTGCCGCGAAGCAACAATGTAACTAACGCTGTATGCCGATGTATTTCAGCGCGGTCGATTATAAGAAGATTGACGGCGGAGATTACAAAATGAAGGGCGAGAGCAAAAAAAGTGGGGGCCAAGTCAGAGACAGGGGGAGAAAACGGTGTTAGGTTCAACGCCGACCGTTTTTTCACCGAGAATTACACAAGGTAACATTAACGTCTGCAGTCTCTTGTCCAGCGTTTCACACAACTACAGCATGCTACTATGCAAATAGCAATTTTTTTTTTTTTCTTTTTTTTAAACAAAAGCGGTTGGTACACTTAGCTGTTGGCAGAGACAAACCAGCCCCTTTTCTCTTAACCAGCACCTCCTGCCCATGGCTCCTTAATACACGTGAATGACGCCACTGGACCCTTCCAACGATGTCGGCATTCTTCATTCTTTCTAAACATCACTCAAATCAGCCTTCTGAAAATGTGTCCCCCAGAAAAGTACAGTATAGTTGAATAGCCCTGCTGTAAGCTTTGTACAGTCACATGTACCTGGGCGTAAAAGCCAGAGGCATGAAGAGGAAGGGGGACCAAAAAGATCTACATTTAGGCCACCCAAAAATAACTTTGCCACCTAATTTAGGGGCAAGGTGGTTAAAAAATATTCTATATAGTCTTTTCCTGTTATTTTTATGCAATGCAAGCAATAAAATTGTTTTTTTTTCTAGAAAGGAAACCTTTTTTAAATATTTACTAGGGCTGGGCTATATGGAGAGAATCAAATATCACAATATTTTTGACCAAATACCTCAATATCGATACCGCAACGATATTGTAGTGTTGACTGTTGGGCAGTCACAAAATATTTACACAATGAGATTTTTGATAATCTCCAGTGACGTGGATTTAATGATTCAACAGTTTGGAAAATGACATAACTTTACGGTAATGCAGCCTTTAAAACCAGGAAAATACAACACATACTATACAATATCCAAAATCTAAGACGTTATCTAGTCTGATATCAATATCATATCAATATTGCCAAGCTCTAATATTTCCTATTGATTTTACTATAAAGCAAAAGCCTTTCTTTTCTCTTCGATTACCCGATTAATCGATTAAATACAAATTAAATCATAAAATGTCTGATACTTGCTTGTTTTGCTTTCTCATACTGTATATGATTGTTAACTAATTATCTTTGGGTTTTGGGACTGTTGCTCAAACAAAAAACGCATCTGAATACATGTTACTGAGTTGTAGAAAATTGTAACATGCAATTTTCACAATTTTCTGACCTTTAATAGACAAAACCATTATTGCTTAGCTGGGAGAATAATTAGATCAATCGATGAAAAGCACAGTTTTGTCACATAGAATCTGCCTCTTTAAAAAAAAAAGGTGTTTAAATAATGCTATTAAGCTTATAAGTAGGCTTACAAGCGTATGTCTTCTTTTATTTCTAGTTTATTAGTATTCACATACAAAGACCCCCCAAATAAATTAACACTAAGTTTAAAAAAAAAGCACTCAGGCAGATATTTTAGGCTGAGTTTTCCGCAAAGCTGCAAAAACTTCTGTTTTTTTCTTAACCCAGTCATTACATTTATAACTACAGTACACTACAACGTAAGCTTGTGTGTAGACCAACAATTACCTGTTTATCACTACTATATTTTCTGCTGCTCTCTCAAAAGGTCAATAGAATAACAGACTAATGTAAGTAGGCAGTTTCGGTGAGATTTAAAACTGTAACTGTCTGAATTCAGAATTTCTTTCTATTTATCTGTATGGACTATTCTGGCAGACGCACTGTGCTTTGCTTCGTCTGCTGGCTTGACTGCTCGTGACTGACAGAATGGGGGTCCTAACAGAACAACAGAGAGCGTTGGCCATTGGCTGAAAGTTGCAGACACAGAAAAACCAGAGAAGTAGAACGTGGAAGTATCGCAAACTCACTCCTGTCATGTCATCTGTTCGTTTGCCTGAACGCACGCATGTCTGAGACGGGAACAGCCTTCATAGTGTAAAAGTTTACAGCCTGATATTTTTACTCTGATGCAACTCTACAAAGATCGTCAGCTTCTCTTTACACTGACAAATTAATATCACCAACCAACTGTTCTCCATGCTACAGTACTTGGAACAAAAGCCTGAGAGCATGGGAAAATTCTTTTTTTTTTTTTTAAACTCCTCCATCCTGCCCAACAACCATATTCTGAGGGGGAATAACATGCTGTAATATTATTGGAAGTATGAAAGCATTACAATGTTGAAATTAGAAATGTTTTGATAACAGTATCAATATTGCCTCCGATATCACCTAAAACGCTGGAATCGGGAAGCAATGGAGTTTATGCACCGATCCGATACCATGTGATAAAGCCCTAAAGAAAATCTACGCTGAAGTAGTTTATTTACGTTCTTTTTCCCCGTTATGACTGCATAACAAAAGAACGTTGTGTGGCGTTCATTGTTTGTGTTTGTTCATGTTTCACAAAGAGTTTCACCTGAGCCAGACTGACAAAGATAGAAATCCTATCACATTCATACATGGATAGTAGTATACAGCTGTATAACATAATAAAATATATTTTACAGTGGTATGGGATCAGTGCTCGGTATCGTCCGATATGCAAGCTCAGGTATCAGAATCTGTATCGGGAAGGGAAAAAAAAAATAGTATTGGACCATCTCTAATGGAACTACAGGCTACTAATGAATATTGATTTACTTTTACTTTAAATACATAATGTACACGTATGACTTTTCAAAGTGCATGCCAGTCCGGAAAGGTCATTATTATTAGTTCCCAAGACAATTTTAACATTCAATAGGATTTTCAAATTTTGCCAATATCAATTGTTTATTTTGCCTTCCTACTCCCCAAAAATATATTTTCAATTTGACTGATTCAGAGTAACACGCAGATGTCCACCAAATGCAAAGACTAAAACCAGAATTGCACTTTAATTTCTCAAAATCTGAACACAAGAGCATTCAGAGGGTGACAGACCATAGTTTTGGTGTAGCTTATTAAAAACAACCCACCTCTAACCAAGAGCAGATATGACACAAAGTGAAACTCACACCCAACCTCCCCTCAGGCCTCTTTCACAGAACACCACAAACATGGCGAGCATCTCTTAGAAGAAGAAGAAAAAAAAGTCAAATTTGAACCACAGTTGACAGTAAGACTCAGATATGCAGTCATTTAGAAATCATAAGGGAGGTCTTGTAAACATTCTCCTTTTTTTTGAAAGCCAAACTTTTAAGGCCTTATCAGTCCCTCAAGGAATTTGTGATGTCGCGTTTACAACATCCATCCATCCATCCTTCCATCCATCTTCCTCTGCTTATCCGGTATCGGGTCGCGGGGGCAGCAGCACCAGCAAGGAACGCCAAACTTCCCTTTTGCAACAATTAACACAAATTCAACCAATCACCACAGCTTTACTGCTTATTTGACTGACAACCGGAGTTTCCTGCGACTTCAACCAATCACAGCAGTCCCAAGTGTCAGACTGTGAATCAGTATGTGACGTCACACTACGCCAAATTAATTTCATTCTTGTTTCTGATCAGAAGACGAGACGTGTGTGACTCGAACATCTCACATTTACCAACAAAACGTGCAGCGAAAGCCGTGCATTACATTTCAGAACGTCCTGCCAACCTGTAAACATTTTACATCAGTGTTTTACTCTAAAATGTTAAAAGCTGCTGCTGTTCCTGTCGTCTCTCTGCAGCGGGCGGGGCTGCTCAGGAAAAACCAGAGATGAGACATACACAACGAGCGAAATGGAGGACAACTACGCTCGTTATTGAAATGCAATGAAAAGTTAAAGTCCAATTACTTGTACTTCAACATACTTCAAACTGTATGAATGTGTGTCCCAGGCCAGGCCAGGATAGGAAATTAACAATGTAAAAGACCACCATGACAGATATTTTACGTTTTTATTCAGTCAAAAATATTTTTTTCTTAAACCCACCACTAATTTTCATATTATACCAACATTTGCAGCATCCTGGGCCTTTTGGTTAAGGTTAATAGGAAAACTCAGCCCAGAGTAGTTTTATTCTGCCCGAAACAAGTTTCTTTTTATATTTAAAGAAGTATACAAATTGTTATAGCAATTTTCATGGGCTCTTGCAACTTCAGAGCAATCTTTTTACAAAAACTGCAGCAAAAATCAGGGATTTTGAGCCGCAACAATTTCATAAAAGGCCACGAAATCCTCCGTGGACTGCCTTATATCTTTATCCGATCTGAAGACTTTGGCTAGTGGTTGGTTACACATGTAAATAGCAGCCAGCAATAGAGCTTTGCAACTAATCAACATTTTAATCATGATTACGATTTCAGCTCCTAATGATCACAAAAACTGAATAATCCAGTAAAAAGATTTTTGCACATTACGTTTTTGCAAGTAGAAGGCTTATTGTCTTTTTGTTCTGAATGGGAAAAGTATTTAGGGAAATTTCACAGTCTAGGTGTTTTCACTGTTGATTTGTTTAACTTTTTTAGTGTTCAAAATTGCAACATATTTCCAAAAGTCAGGAGTAATCGTGTTACAGCTCATAGAAGTAGAAACGGACATTGAACTGAAATTGGAGATTGGATAGTTTAAGTTGTTAGTTGGTGAAACCACACGCCACCTGTGCTATAAAGCATGCCACACTCACTAGTTTGAGAACTCTGTATTTAATAATTAAATTTGATGACTTGCCAATAGAAATATGAATGCAATTAAATCAAGCAATTACCAATTCTTCTCCAGCAGCAAAGTAACAGTCCCAACACCTCAACTCAGCCAGTGAGCAAATTGCCACAAGTTGGTTAATGCAGAAGTTAAACTGCTACAATGGCCACAGTTCTTTGCAATGGCAACAATTCACATAAAAATAGGTGCTGCTTTGACCATTCCGTTATTTGGAAATGTGAATCGGGAATGTCGTCACTTTTCAGAAGACTCTTCCAGTTAAAGGCAGGTGCATCTGCAATGCATAGGTATGTTAGAAATGGAAGACAATTAACCCCTGCCTGCATGGTGGAGCATCAATGGAAATATTGTGGTGGTGGGGGGTGGCTGCTCTCATCGTTCATTGACAGATACTATGACATATGAAGTATTGGTGACATAGAAGGATGGCAGTTGCTATGAATAGAGCATCGACCACCCACCTTCCCGTGCTAACACACAAACACACGTTAACACACGTCAACACATGCACACACAACAGGGGGTTGATTGAGAGTGTGAAGTCAACCTGCCGTTCATGCGGGGATGTGTTTGACAGCTGTGACT
>NW_022605097.1:0-11278 GCF_008692095.1 Etheostoma spectabile | reverse complement strand
CAGCCGCTCCCCCTTAAGACTTACAGCAGAGAGAATGGCCCCTCAGTGTGCTTATCAGGTAAAATAAACCGCAATGATGCAAAGTAATGGCTGGGTCATATGAGAATGCATGTGTGAGGTGGAGACTGGAAACTCTGTTCCTTATCACAGACCTAGACAGAAAGGAGTGAGACTGTACTTAACAGATTTAGACGGTCAGTGAAGCCCAGCACCTGGACAGAGAGAAAGAGGGGAGGAGAGTTGTATCTCAGGTTACTGTGCAGCCAGCCCAGCCTGAATCTTAGAGATACAGAGGAAACCTGGACAGGTCAAGAGTGGTGGAGAAGGCAGACCATACAGCTCTATTTATAATTCAGACAATTTAAAGTTTCTTTTGCAATTGACAGCAGTTCCAGTTTTGTCAAATGAACCCTACTTACCAATTTTTGAAATTGTCACATAGCAGAAAAAAAGGCATGTAGATGAAAAGATTTAAAATGAGTTTACTCATGCATAACTCTGATAAAAGCAGACCACCGGCTGCTTTTTAGTGTTTTATGTAGGAAACACATTTGTGAAGCGCTGCGCCATACCTGACGCCTTCTGATCCCGTGGCTGATGATGGACTGCGAATCAGCCAGTTAATTTAGGCCAGATAAAAGCCTCTCATCTCCGCCGAGGTAGATACTGTAATAGCAGCCTTTCTCATCTTTGATCTTTTTTACTGCTGCGTTGGTTCATTTGCATGTGTCAGAGATACTGCTTTATTTAGGGGCTTATTAATGGAAACGGGAGGGATTCTAGATACTAAAACCTGAGGCAGATTAGCACTGACCCCCCTGGATTTCAATGCTGTTTCTTCACATACATCTTCGAGCATATCTGTGGTGCAGGTACTAACATCCTATAAAACTGTAAATTCCCATAACCACACATACATGAGTAAGGTGTGCACAGACACATATCATTTAATAACATTCCATGTGCACAAACAGTATACAGAAAAGAACACAAACTCACAAAGTCATGCACAAACACATACCCGCGGCATATTTAGAGACACAGATGCTGACACACGACAAAACACACACTTAAGACAAACACAAAATTCCTTCATGCCTGCCCTCACTGACAGCATGTTGGACTTAAGCGTTCTCTCAGGCCTCGGTCTGTCATCTTCCTGTCTCTCCTCGGCTGCTTCGCTCCAGCAGATATGGTCGCTGTGGACGTGTACTTTGTCCAGATCATCCGTGAGATGAGATGAGAGGAAGTGGGAGGTATTGTTCTTCCTGTGGCGCTAAGCCCCTGGGCGATTACCCTGTCAGGAGGGAGAACTCAGCGCCGGCGCCGACTGCCACAAACCAGCGCTAAATCCCAACTGATCGCAAAAGAGGCCGATTTACACTTTAGATTCCTCCCATCTCTTAATGCGACCGATGAGGCAGAGGATCTTCGCCTCTCCCTCATCTTATCCGCCGCTGCTATCCTCCTCAGCGGTGCGTCAACCCCTAAGCTTGCGCTGCAGGGATAAGACTCAACGCCTTGTCAGGCCAGATCAATGTGATTTTACAATGCAGTCCGAGAGCAAAACCCGTATAGCCAAGCGTGGCAAAACAACAGCACACATCCCCTTTCACATGCTCAAGCACTGCTCAAAAGTGACTTTTACCACCTCTGTGTATCTGGCTTGCTCAAAAAGATACCATAATCTACAACAATGTTGTACACAAAACCTGCCAACTGAATCTCCTAAATCTGACTACCTCACACATACCTGCACTATCTCCACCCCTTTCCTCTCACAATCTTTCAGTTTATCACAGGGGTTGATCTCTCTGAATGCCTCATTGAACTCCTCATCGGTTTATCTTATCTATTTTCTCAGAAACACTCCTCGGGACAGTTCTTCAAATTTTTTCTCAAGTCTTGAAAGCATTTCCTTTTTTTCTTACAGTGATCACCAGAGGATACTTCCCCTGGAGATGACACTATCAAGTGTGTGTGTGTGTGTGTGTGTGTGAGACGGAGGATGTTTATGTTATAGAGGAATTAATAACAGTATGGCAATTATGATAATGCAGTCGGTGATGCAGTCAATAACATTATAATTAGGGTTTTTTTATTACATTTTCTTCTGTGAAAGACTAAAAAAGGAAAAAGGTTTTATTGGAAAGAAGGCTCAGGGGCAGATAGACTGAAGGTGAAATGAGAAATAACAGAAATATTGTTCCCCATCAGAGCATCCAGCTGCACGATGACATCCTCCTCTCTGCCAAGTCCTCCGACCTATTTCCTGTTTGGGTTTGATCATCATATAGGCCGCGCTAGTATATCATTCCCTCCCTCTCTTCTTCTCTTCTCCCCTTTAGTTTTACGAGTGACAGTTGGGAATAAAGTAGAGCATAAATCTCTGACAGTAATAAAGCTGCTCAGGCCAATGTTCCCTTCTAATACTGGTTTGTCTCTCCTCATCACAAATTTGTACTTTTTACAAGACAAGCCCCGACTGCCTTTCATTGCTCCCACTAAGTCATCCGCAAGTGTCAGCTCTCAATCCAGGTTTAAGAGTATTGGGAGATCCACAGTCTAGCACAAATACATCTTAGAGTGGCAACACACACAAAATACATATTCGGAGTGCGCTCACATGCTAGGACCTACACATAAACACACTTTTAACAACTTTTAGAGACACACACACACACACTTTCCCTCTGCCTGACCACATTCCTGTAAAGGGCAATCATGAATCTTGGCCAGGAATCTGTGTCCTCTGCTGGTAGGGCAGCCCGTGGCAGCACTCCTATTCCCATTAAAGTCATCCCTGGGTGGGCAGGAGAGCCCCACACCCCTAACCATCTATCAGCCAGGAGGGAGTGCTCGCCTCTGCTCACTAGATCCTAAATCCATCTGCTAGCATGCAGCAGCACCACACACACACAACACACAACACACACACACACAACCTGTCAGAGGCCCACAAGTGTCAAAACATGCACTCACTGCTCCAAACACAGCCAACAACCATCTAATTAGTCAACTGCTAGATAGTGCCGTCAAGCGATCAGCTATTCAGCTCCTGATGTATTACTGACAAATTCTTTTTCTACTACTCATGTATAGCAACTAGAAGGACAGAATGGCATTAATTCTGGAACTTTAGGAATATCACAAGAGCAGCATTTGATTTATGTAAGTCGTCACAACACACACATTGATCGCAAAGGTCCGATTCTTGGCCCAAATGTCCGGGCATGCTTCTGCATTCAGAAGAAGTTTCTATTGACAACTTAAGACCTGCAGCCTTTACTAGGAAGCAAGATTTGGGTTACAGAGGTAACTTCAGGTTTAACTCAGGGTTTTGTGTATCGCCAAGATGGGTCTCTTGTCACGGGTTAAATTGCCATGGTAACTTATGCTGAACACCTAACCTGTTGGGAACAGGTTATATTGAAGATTAGAGATCAACGGTATAAAAGCACCGCCTACTGACCAAGCAATACTCGGTTGATTACGGCATCATTGTTCTTGCGCGTATAGAGAAGTGCGCTCATAAAAGTTAAAACATAGGGACCGACAACCCGCTGACATTTAATGATCGATATAGATTTTAAGGGGGGGGAATTACGTATCTTTGTCAGCTTCTCAGAAACAGAATCACCTTTATTGGCCAGGTTTGCACAGACCAACAAGGATTTTGACTCAGACTAATCTTTTCTCTCAAGTACAACAGTCTCTATATTGCCAATGCACGCATTGGTTTGAATTATGTTTTTATTTTATTTTTATTTGCTCCCACAATCGCTTACCACTGCCAGGGTTGCAACTGAAATAATAGGCTACAGTAACGAAAGTTTATGGAATGCACTAGTGTAATTATGATCAGATCTTGTGCCTGATGATAGTATATATAGTTATCTTGGTTAGGTGAAGCGGGTAAACAGGTAAATCGCGAGGGCATTTGATCTTGCTTTGTGGTACAGGCCTCTGGTGGGTTCAGGAGACTGAAATAACTCCCCAAATCATTGCAGCATGTACTTCAAAGAAAACTGCAGTCAGATTGGTGCTACCCTGAATCAAGATGCTTTAGAAATGTATTTTAAAATTTTGCTTAAGAAAAAGTACACAAAGGTGCCATTTGTATTTAAAGTGAATTACTTTAAGACACAACTTTTGCCATGACAGAATCCGCTGCCCTAGTTTTGTGGCGTGTGTCCCGCACCGTCGTCACGCGCCAGTTTTCCCATGTCTTTTTCGGCGATTTAAATCGCCGTTGCCATGGTTTAATAACCAATCCATCTGATCAACTACTTAACTGTAGTGAGGAAAGCAGAAACTGAGAGAGACACAGAAGGCTATTCTCATTTTTCATCTCATCTGATTAATCCAAAACACATAGCGCTGTCAAAAGTTTCAAAAAAGGATGTTCGAATGTTCCTCTTAAAAATGTTTGCATTATGTCCAAAAGATGGCAAACGTAATGCCAATACATACCTACAACGTACGTGGTAGTGGCCGTCGGCTGTAGTCTTGAAAATATGTGAATGAGATCAGCTATACTGTAAATTGGCTGTATTAAAATGTGATCACACAGAGAGCAGGAGGGACAAAAAAGGTTTAACTAGCTGAGATTCACAGGAGGAAATAGGCCATCTGGCCTGTCCTGGCCGAATGTTTGCTGTGATGCACATTTGTGCAGTTTGCCTATGGACTAAAAAATAAGAAAAAGACATTTAACCATTTCCAATCATCGAGATGGTTGTTAAAAATCTCAATGAATGGCATTGGATCTCCATGGCAATGCTTGTTCACTCTAGGAAACTAAAAATGGGAACCTTCCTGATTCACGGCTCTCAATCAACTGACAGACAGAGTAAATTACCCTAATTTCTGGCAGAAGCACCAAACATAATTTTTGACAGTAAGTATTTCACTTAGTTAGAATTTTTCTGACGAGCCTCAAGAGCAAACAGAATCCCACTAAACCCAACAAAATCAACTCAGGGACTGACAGAATTATTTTAGTAAAAAATGGATCCCTGGAGAATGAGCTTGAAAAACATAAAGTCATTTGGATGATCACTTGGCGTGTTAGAGCACCTAGGTCAGACAAACACAGACCCTAAGGCTGACACAGTGTTAGAGGCCAAAGACAGAGAGCCTCAGTGGTGTGCAGGAAACCCTCCCACATTTAGTAAAAATGCTGTAAACAATAGATTACTTCACCAACATGGTTTTTAAGAAATATGTGGGGGACATGGGTACCTAATGCATATATGAACACCACAGATATCAGCACTGCCCCAGTCGATCATTCTGATTCTTCCAGGGGTGGGACTGTGGGAACCATTCTGTCACTTCCTGTGCCCGCGGGCCTCAGCCAATCGTCATCAGATAAGAGCCACAGCTCAGCCAATCAGAGCTAAGCTTCAGCTTCACATGGTGGGGGGGGCACGATAAGGACATAACTTGCCAGGGAAAATGTCTTGATCTCAATTGTACCCCCTTCAACCCAACCCTCTCCCCCCTTCCCACCAATAGTTGTTTGGAGACAAGGTTTCTTTTTGTCTTTTGCCCATAATTACGCTGCCTTTCATCTTCCCCCCTGTTCCCTTGACCCCTACTCTGGGGTCAGTGGCCAGGATATCCCACTCTCTTTGGGCCAATAATGTGCCTTTTAGGGTGGATGAAGGGGCAAGAGGGGCATCATGCCAGGGCAGACAGGAGAGCAACGAGCAGAGTAATCACTCCATCACACTCTGCCCCCGTCTGTCCCAGCTCTGCCCAAACACCCAAACAGCTCGCCTCGCTCCTTACATCAAAGACCTGGACCCGGACTGCAGCCTCAGCCCTGCGCAGCACAGAGAGTGACTGTGTCACCAGTCAGGGGAAAACACAGTTGTTCACCAATGCAGTTGTTATCAACGTGGAAATCCCCTTGAGAGTTTCAGAATAACATTTGGTGATACAGTGAATGAGATTGCTTAGATTCAAAGAATTTAACTCGATCACTTACAGGGAAGCACACTTATTTCACGCACATGCTGAAAGACAAAAACTGTCATCAAACAGACCTTTAATAAATAGTGCCAGAGACCTGCAGGGTGACTCATTAAGGAAGTGTGTGAATCTTGGGGAATTTTCCGTTAGCTAGACCTTGGGCAGTAACACAGACCGTACATACATTAGCATTGTTCCTGAGCAGCTCACAGGTGGTGGTCTGGCTTAAACTAGTCCCTGGACGCTGTCTGAGCAACACTGCAGTCAAGTTATGTCAACATTGGGAATGTAATTTAAAGTGGAGTACGCCAAACAAGTGTCACAGCAATCTACAGCATATCTGTGTATCTGTCTGGTTTTTACTTTACTGTAAAAGTTGAAGGGCATGCAATGAACAATAAGCAATGTTTGGGGCAGTATCTTAAAACATTCCTCAAAAAGAGTTGAAGAATGACTGGAATTCTGCCAAAATCTTCAACTCGGTCCAACTCCCTGCACCTTCACTGATACATAGACCAACTGTAGGTCCACTGAAATACAACAAACTCAAACCTTAGTTCTTACAAGTACGCTGCATGGAACGATATTTTCTTTTCCTCATAACGTAAGAAATTGGAAGTTTTCAATTTAGGAGATTTGTTTTAGGTTAGTTTTTCCTAGGTTTGCGATATTGTTAAAGATATTTCAGTCAGAACTTTAAAAAATAAAACATAAAGGACCACTGCACTGAACAACATGAAGGCCATAATGCTCTGGCTTCATCAGCAGTATGGCCTCGTGCAGCCACCGGCTGAATAGACTCAACCAGTCTGCCTGCAGCCTACCAGCCTTTAGAGTTTCAACGTGATCAATAGCTGGATTAATTGCTGAAAGGGCGGGGGGAGGAGGGAGCAAGGAGAGAGGAGGAGGTCGTCAGAGCCTCAGGCAGGGGAGGGTTTCAGAAGGTGGGGGTTAAGATGGTGCTGACAGGCAGAGAAAGCTGAAGGGATTTAAAAGGCGAAGGGGAGCTGGAGTTGGGCAGACAGAAAGAGCTGGAGAGGAGCTCAACCCTCCTCCACCCTACCAAACCCCAGGTCACCTGGCAGCGTGCAGGGCGGCGGGCCATCAGATTAGGATCTGAGAGGAGGAGAGATAACGAGTTTATTGCCCCTGGACCTGGGGCTGTTGGAGCCAGGAAAGGAGGAGAACAGGCCAAGCATGCCCGGGCGGGAGGCTGATGGTGGTGGTGGGCATTTGTGTTGTTTTAACCTGGGGAGATAGATGCAGCCAGGCAGGGTCTTTATGCAAGAGCACCCCAGCAGCACATGGCAGGCAGTAAACACATAGCAGCATGGTAGAATAGCAGCAACCCACTCATCCAACTGTTACAGCAGCTCATCCATCACAGCCTCGACACGCGAAACACACACACACACACACACACACCACACAGACAGACAGACACACAAACACACAACACACACACCACACACACACACACACACACACACACACACGTGCTCGAAGGACACACACACATGCATTATGTTCTGTGTTTTTCCATGGCTTAGTAAGTCACTACACAAATTGATTGTTAAGTGCTCAGTGAATAACTGATATTGCAAATACTTATTACAGTTGCCATTTCCGCCACTGTCCCAATTTGTGGGAGCGAGTAAATTCATATCCAAACATATCCTGTTAGGAATCCACTCACCTCATTGATCCACTATGTGTACTTTCATGTTATCTCCTGAGTTATTGGAAATGGGATAGCCTAAACCCATTACAAGCAACATAGAAATAACGTATGAAAGCTATATTATTTCACACAGCTGTGATCTTTGGTCACTGAATTCTGCGCACGTATTGGGAGCCTGTATTAGCTTTGTCGTGTCTGGCCCCGGCGCCTGGAGAGAGATAGGGTGCGGATATGAGAGAAATATGAAAAATAGCACTGTGATAGGATGATCAGTGAGAATGAGCAATATGGGCTGCGGTGACAAATGGGACAGGGAGCCAAGATGAGAGCAATGTAAATGGCATTAAAGCCAAGGACAGAATGATTTGCCCAAATGAGTGGAGACGAAACAGACTTTCTTAGAATGAACAGGGTCAATAATAACCTTCTGATATCAGTCATTTAGTCATTTATCTATTCACATTTTTCAGTTTTCAAGTCAAGTTGAGAGTTTGTTTAACACTGAAACAGAAACCCACTCAGTAGCACGGGTACTGGGATTTTGCTACATGGATTACAGTGTACATATAAGAATTTTAACAGTCTACAATGTAATAAAGGTATCACAAAAGAGGAGTATAAGCTAAAACACTGACAGCCTCACAAATACCTGCTAAACTCTTGCTTCTTAAACATCTCATTTTTACAAAGATAAGATTACATATTAAACATTATGTTTGGGGTGTTTTTAGGGAATAATCCAACCAAACAATTGAAAATGGACAGATATCAGCAGCTCGAGAGATATAAGATGAATACCAGATCCTCCTCAAACATAAAACCCCCCACTTTTCTTCAACCCTATACACACACTAACGGTATTTCTTTGCCCTGTGGAGCGGCACGTGAGCAGCCCTCTGTCAGCTGTGTTTGCAGTGAGGCAGGCGAGGGGCACCCTGCACGTCCGAAAGAGAGTAGCGACCCCAGGGAAATTGGAAAAAGGAGGGGTACTCTGTGGAAAGGCCAAGGCCTAGAGTGGAGAAAAAAAGAGCGTCCACAAAACAGCTTTCCTTCAGAGAGCGCGAGGAGACAGCGAGGGAGGAGGGAGAGAGAGGAGGGGGCTGTTGGAACAATGCCCTTCAGCTGCAGGTGCATGGCTAAGACCTGTGTGTGTGTGTGTGTGTGTGTGTGTGTAGAAAGAGAGCACTTTCTTTTTTGTGTTAATTGGCTGATCTGTTGTCTTTTGCTCTGCAGCAAGTTTACTCACAGCTGATTAACATGTGGCCTTTCGGAGCTCCTGTGTGTGCAGAGTGTGCGTGTGTGGGTGCAGAATTACTGAGTGAGCTCCGTTGCCAGTGTGAGCAAGTAATGACACTGGCACAGGGGTGTAGACACAGGCGAACAGAGAGTGTTAACTTCATTTGCACTTGTATGGAGCACAGGGCAATGGTTAACAGTCTGAATAAAGGCTTTATTCGCTACATGTCATGCAATTGGAAGTGCACAGAGGCATCACTCAGCCACAAGATTAAATAGCATACTCAGAAGATTAAAGGCTTTATACCTAAGAACAGTGTAACACAGGGCATTCAGATCCCTTCTGTATTACCACACAGAGTAATATTACTATTATAAGAAGCATCACTTCCAACACCATAATTTGATGCAGAGGCTTTGCAGCGTTCTTTACACAACTTGACTGACGTTAAAAACCTTATATTAGATGATAGTTATTGTGACCACCGTAGGTTAAACAAAAACCTTGGTATTGTTGATTTTCACATCAAAACACTTTGGCGACTGAACTTATTAAGGTCGGGGTCCTGACGCCGACGGTCTGTCCCTGACAGCAGCCCCATGGGGAGAGATCCTGATATTCAGACCAGCAGATGGGACAGCCTGTGTGGACAACTGGTCTATCCTGCACTCACATGAGGCATCGCAACCACAGGAAGATGGCCCTGCAGCCTGAGGGCACACCATTGCAGGGCCTCAGTGCTAACACGCTGGTAGAAAGGTACCTATGTACCCACCCACCGACTTTAGAGGTGGTCTTCACCTACAACACAAGAGCAAATTTGGGTGCATAACAGTGGGTACATGCATGTCAGCTGTAACTCACACACACATACCACAGTTAACGCACCTCAAAGTGGAGCCCCAGGGCATGGCTGGGTGCTCAAACAGCCCCAGTGAGGCAGAAACACAGAAACATGTGTTAAGGGCCTTAAAGAAGACACTCACTTCACAGAGGAGTGTGTCCCTTGTTCCTCCCCCATCCCACACCCGGCCCATCCCTTTCATAAGAGATTATTGGGAGAGAGAGAGAGAGAGAGGAGCAGAGGGTAAAGAGGGAGAACGTGATATGAAAGAGAGCGAGTGAGAAAGATGAAACACAGAAACAGAGAGATTTTGCTCTCCACCCCTCTCTGCAGATATTACTGCTTAATTAAAAGGGCAGCATGTGCTAAGTATTTTCCAGCTGAGATCTCTAATCTTCAGCCTATGTATAAGATCTTCAGCAGGCTTACAGCTAAATTTTCGAGCAAATTTCCTTCCTATCTTTGCCCTTATTTCCTCTTGGCCTACGTGTGTTTTTGTGCTGTGCGGCAATCTTTTTGCGTGCCTGAATGTGAATGTGTGTGTGCGGCTTGAGCCAATCGGGACTTTTTGCATATTAATTAATGTAATATTTTGTACACCACTCTGGAGTGTTCTCTTGAATGTGTTCCAATTAAGAAAACATCCTTAGGCACAAAATGGTTGGACACACTGAAAATGTTCCAATATTTTACATTTGGGAGACAATGAAGAACGAACAAAATGCAGTGTTTACATGTAGTGCAAGTGTTAAAAAGATGTGGTTTCTGCTGAGTCTTACAGAGTAGCCCCTTCTCCCTAACTGTCTGAGCCAAAGCCATCTCTCCTTGTCTCCATCTGCTCAATATCTCAATGATAATTCACGCCTTATGCTAATGCTGCAAATCTAGAGATGGCTGTGTAAGGCCGCGTTCTTATTTTTTTCTTTTTAAAGATTTTTTTGGGGCATTTTAGGCTTTTATTTGACGGACAGATGAAGACAGGAAAGGGAGAGAGAGGGGGACATGAATGCATCAAAGGGCCGCAGGTCGCAGTCGTTCCGGGCCCCCTGCGTTGAGGGTGTAAATTCATACATTACCAACTGAGCAATCTGGGCGCCCAGATCGCGTACTTTTAATTTCCAAAACCTTAATAGTTCAAAACATTTTGAAGTATTATTAAAAACCCGCCTTACACTGCTGAACTACAATATGTGGGAATACACCACAGATCTTGTCCATACAAAAATCACCTTAAAATCAATTCATTTTAGAAGAAAAACCCACATTCACATGTACACACACCGTGAGCATGATTGCCAAGTAATTTGTGTACATGGCTCTGAGGGGTGGCCATCAACCCCTTTTGCATTTTCCAAATGAGTGGCTTTGGACTCACATTCATCATCTGGGAAATTAGTTTAATCCTGCGGCAAATCTGTCCCTCTCCTGGGACGTTTCCAGAGGGTGTCAATCGGAGATAAGGCCTATATGACAATAAAGCTACCAAACCACCGTGATTGGGGGGGGGGTGGTTTGCAGCACTGCTCTTTAATTCTTC